>NC_039266.1:9361125-9618625 GCF_003368295.1 Carassius auratus
AATGCAGCTTTATTGACAAATTAATTTGATTTGACAAACACTATTTTCGGAGAGCAAGGACATGCATTTCTCTTTATATATCATGTGTTTTCTCATTTAGACAATCTAGTCAGAAAAGAAAAATGATCCCATACACTGTAGCTTTCATATAAATACATACAGTACAGACCAAAAGTTTGAACTCACCTTCTCATTCAAAGAGTTTTCTTTATTTTCATACTTTGAAAAATGCCAACGTGTTGACTATGAAAATTGTAGATTCACACTGAAGGCATCAAAACTATGAATTAACACATGTGGAATTATATATGGAATTATATACATAACAAAAAAGTGTGAAACAACTGAAAATATGTCATATTCTAGGTTCTTATAAGTAGCCACCTTTTGCTTTGATTACTTCTTTGCACACTCTTGGCATTCTCTTGATGAGCTTCAAGAGGTAGTCACCTGAAATGGTCTTCAACAGTCTTGAAGGAGTTCCCCGAGAGATGCTTAGCACTTGTTGGCCCTTTTGCCTTCTGTCTGCGGTCCAGCTCACCCCTAAACCATCTGGATTGGGTTCAGGTCCGGTGACTGTGGAGGCCAGGTCATCTGGCGCAGCACCCCATCACTCTCCTTCTTGGTCAAATAGACCTTGATGTCTTCAGTGTGACTCTACAATTTTCATAGTCATGAAAATAAAGAAAACTCTTTGAATGAGAAGGTGTGTCCAAACTTTTGACTACAACTTTAGGTGCCCTTGATCAAACTGCTCCCTGGGTGCTGCAGCATAAATGGCTGCCCACTGCTCTGTGTGTTCACTGCTGTGTGTGTGTGCACTTTGCATGGGTTAAATGCAGAGGACAAATTCTGAGTATGGGTCAAAAAATGCTTGGTTGGCCCTGCTCCCGGTCCTTGAGATTGTTTAAGAACACCAGTTTCCCATGGTAAAATCACTGTCGCATGGCACTGATGCTTACGTTATGCACATTCGCCAGCATGCGTATACAGTATGTTGTTTACATGAAGCGTAAAAAATTATCATGCATCATGATACTGTCTCCACAATGGCGGCGAGCCACAGGGATGAGGAGGTGAACTGTTAAATAAAGTCATTATTTTTTTTGTTTGCGCACAAAAGTATTCTCGTAGCTTAAAAAAATTAAGTTTGAACCTCTGATGTCACATGGACTATTTTACCTTGTCCTTGCTATGTTTCTGAACCTTGATTGTGATATTGACCTGTCTATGGGAGGATCAGATAACTAAAAAATATCTTAATCTGTGTTCCAAAGATGAACAAAGGTTTTAGGATTTGGAACAACATGGGGGTGAGTAATTAATGACATCATTTTTATTTTTAGGTGAACTATCCATTTAAGCTTGCATGAAATGAAAATTCAACCTGTTTATTTTCTAAATGCATTACATTCTGTAATAGTCTGATTAAACCTCATCCATGCAAGCTTATGTTCATCTATCTCCATTTTCATGCACTTCTCAACATTCAAACAACAACCAATAGAACAAAGTCCCTGCTCTACATTTTCTCTTTTATGTTAATATATAGCACTTAATGAATATTAATATTGAAGAGATCTCAGTTTCATTGTAACTTCAAGATACTACCCTGCAATCATGGCCTTGCGGGGCCCATGCTGGCTTTTTGAGGGCCAGCCCACACCAAACCTACACAGGCCCAATGCAGGCTTGCCCATGTGAGGCTCACAGCTTTGGGCTCACCGCAGGCTCTCTGTGCGCAGTCCACACCATGGGACTGCCCGTATTAATCCAATGATTGCCCTGTGTGGGCCAGACACGAGCCTGTTAATAAGAATTTTGTTTTCTTCCTTACCACTAGGGATGCTAAAGTGTTCTATGCTTCCCTAAGTAAAGCCATTTGGTAGAGAGAGTTAGCAATAGCAAGCAGCAGTAGCCAGCTCACATGCTGACCACATTGTGCTGTGTCCTGGTTGTGAAATGTTTCATTTAAAGGCCAGGCTATGTAAAGGTGTTTTTTTTTTTGCAGAAATTTAAGTATGGCCTGTGTTCGCCCGTAGGACCCGTCACTTATATTCTTCTTCTTCATTGACTGTTTTGTTTGAAGAGTGCATCTGAGAAATGACCAAACCGATCTGATGATCGAAGACGGGTGCAGAAGGCTAGTGTCGCGGCTCGCGCTTCTCCCCCGTCTAAGGGCAGGGGCAAGAGGAATCGCGGGTCACGAAGAGGTATGCAGGGTCTGAGGGATGTGATTCAGACGAGGCAGCGTTACTCACTACTTTTGGATGTTTTTAACTTCTGTTTATTCTCCCCTGCCTAATTCCCCTGTAGCCACCAGCTCTCCACCTGATCGAGGTTAGGTGGAAAGTTTCTCAAATAACCGTCTCCTATCCTGGACCTGTGATGTTTTGGTTGGTCCTATTTTCATAGTGACCACCTTACTGACGGTCCGGGCCAAAAGGGGGTGCCCTGTAAGCGGGACTCCAGTACAGGAGGGTGGGTGAGAATGTAACCCTTTCTTTATCTGCTTATGGGTGTTATGTTGCTGGTGGTTATACGTTTACTTACAAACTCTGTGAGTTTCCTTTACAGTGCTCTTATTCCGGCCTCGTGCTCTGGTATTAGGTGGCCAAGATCACAGGCTGTCGGCAGGTGGCCGTGCCACTTGGGTTCACCCCCCGGGGCACGACACCCAGCGCGGAGCGAGTCCCGCGTGTGGGAAGCAAGCGCTCTGCGGTTGCTCAACCCACACCCCCTCCCGAGGAG
The DNA here is from genome assembly GCF_003368295.1 of Carassius auratus. Lineage (NCBI taxonomy): Eukaryota > Metazoa > Chordata > Actinopteri > Cypriniformes > Cyprinidae > Carassius > Carassius auratus. The sequence continues at coordinate 9,363,877 of NC_039266.1, forward strand.
CCCGGCTGATCGTCAGAACTGGCACAGCACTGCAGGGAATTTCATGGATATCCGGCCAGGTCACCCCGAGGGGCCGCCTGGCCACTTGGCGCATCCGGCAGGATGTCTGGACAGGTCATCCTGAGGGGTCTCCTGGCCACTTAGTGACATCCAATGGGAAGGTGAAGGTGGTAGTTACGGAAGTCTCTCTGTATGTACTGCCTCAGGTGTACTCCCCTCGCTTGAGGGTTGGAGCTTGCCTCTCCCGTGCGATCCAGTGCATCTGCAATGCTTAGGAACCTTTCTGTAAACACGCTAAGCCTGTGTACTTTCTCAAAACCACATGGTGGTCAGTGTGCACGTGAACACTTTGTGCACTCTCTGAAATCCACATAAGTGGTAAGTGTGCACGCAAGACTCTGCACACTTTCTGAAATCCACGTAAGTGCTAAGTGTGCACGCAAGATTTTGTGCACTTTCTGAATTCCTGTACAGTAGGGGTTACGTGCTCCGCTTCGTTCCCTTTCTTGAGATGATTAGCCCTGGGTTCCTTGGGCTTCATTCAGTCAGTGTGTATTTGTTATACACCTCAAGCATCGCTTCCCTCAACATGAGGGGCTGTGTGGATGTAAGGTGGTTGTCAGCTATTAGGCTTCCTTCACCAGGCCTCTCTGAAGGTGAGCTCCCACATACTGTGGTTGTCAGGTAGTAGGCCTCATCAGGCCTCCCTGGAGTTTTAGCTCCCACATACTGTGCGTTTCCACTTAAGGTGGTTATCTGGTAACAGGTAGTAGGTCTCTCTAGGCCTCTCTGTAGATGAACTCCCACACATTGTGGTTATCAGGTAGTAGGCTTCACCATGCCTCTCTGAAGGTGAGCTCTCACATACTGTTTTTGTCAGGTAGTAGGCCTCACCAGGCTTCCCTGGAGTTGAGTTCCAAATTACTTGCAGTTTCCACTTAAGGTGGTTATCTGGTAACAGGTAGTAGGCCTCTCTAGGCCTCTCTGTAGGGGAACTCCCAAATACTGTGGTTATTGGGTAGTAGGCTTCACCAGGCCTCTCTGAAGGTGAGCTCCCACATACTTTGGTGGTCAGGTAGAAGGCCTCACCAGGCCTCCCTGGAGTTGAGTTCCAAATTACTTGCAGTTTCCACTTAAGGTGGTTATCTGGTAACAGGTAATAGGCCTCTCTAGGCCTCTCTGTAGGTGAACTCCCACATATTGTGGTTATCAGCTAGTAGGCTTCACCAGGCCTCTCTGAAGGTGAGCTCCCACATTCTGTGGTTGTCAGGTAGCCCGGCGCCTCTGCGAGCTCAGGAACCTTTCTGTACACATGCTAAGTCTGTGTACTTGCTCAAAACCACATTGTGGTCAGTGTCCATGTGAACACTTTGCGCACTGTTCGAAATCCACGTAAGTGGTAAGTGTGCATGATTGAGCTCACTTTCTGAAATCCTGTACGGTAGGGGTTACGCGCTCCACTTCGTTCCCTTTCTTAACATGTTTAGCCCTGGGTTCCGTGGGCTTCATTCAACCAGTGTGTATTTGTTATACACCTCAAACATCGCTTCCCTCAACATGAGGGGCTGTGTGGAGAGGACAATTCTCGTGGTAGTTTGCCTATGAGCGTGCTACTCTGAGCTCAGGGTCCTCCTCTCATAGGAGACTGGATTCACGTTTTTTTTTTTTTTTTCAACAGAGCGCTCCAGTACTGCATACTGTTTTTGAGATGCAGTGTGAGAGCAGACATCCTGCTGAGGCAGGGTCTGAGGCTCGGGGATTGGCGCCTTCGCACCAAGGTGATGAAGTTGAGTTTGAGAGGTTGGCCAGACTTGGGTGGATTGGTTTTGCGGCTCGAGAGAGCATTGGCTTCATCTGTACATTTCTTCCTCCAATTGCTCTGCTCCCAGGCCATTCCATCTATGAGCTGCTCTATCAGAGCACCACGAGAGCCCCTCCTTAGAACAGTATTTGTAAATCCTTTGTGATTCCAAGCCTTCAGCTCTACCCTGGGCCAAGGCCCTACAGGTAATTTGGGTATGTAGCTTAGGACTTTAAGGGATAATGTCATGGACAGCCGTCGAACCGTCCCAGGGGCGACTCCCGGTGAAATGGTAGAGTTGGTAGAGTTGGTACTTAGTGTTTGCCATGATTCTGGCCTGCACTCCCCTGCACTCCCAGCGGCGTGGGTATACTGTCCCCCATAGTGTCCCCTCAGAGGACGCAGTTCGGAGTTCCCTTGACAGGGAACATCTCAGGTTACGAATGTTACCATGGTTCCCTAAGAGGGAACGAGACACTGCGTCCTCTAGCTCCCTACCATGCTTCGGATGCAAGCTTCACGAAGAAGATAAGTGACGGGTCCTATGGGCGCGTAATTATAGTCGTGCTGGTAATGACTTCAGGGGCTGTCGCCGGCCAACACGTTGGCATTTTTCAAAGTATGCTTCAGACACGGGTCACAATGAGGTGTTCCCCATAGTGTCCCCTCAGAGGACGCAGTGTCTTGTTCCCTCTCAGGGAACCTTGGTTACATTCGTAAACTGAGACGTTTTCATTACAAGAGCTTGGGTATTAATTTGCCAGCAGCTGACTTTAGCTATGGACAGTGTTTGGACATTGATGTACTACAGATAAGACTTTTGCACACATCAACTTTCACATGACGGAATTGCTTTGTTTGCTTTCCTTTGTACTTTTGTGCACATTTTTGGCTATATGTTGCTGTATCAATCTGAATTTAATGTTTTCTATTTTGGATTTAATAAATTAATTGATTTGAAAACCCTTAGACTATTGAACATTTTTGACAATATATACATTACTTGTGTAGTGACTGCATCCATTTCAGATGTATAATAACTGATTTCCCCTAGACTTAAGATTTTGTAGCTGAAATCTATTTCAAGGGAAACAGATGTATTATTATAGATCAGGGCCCGTTTTTACAAAACATGTAATCTTACCACTAATAGTTCCCCTAAAGAGGAGTAAACGTTTTTAGCTAAGAGTTTTTCCTTAAAGCGGGGGTGAAATGCTATTTCATGCATAATGAGTTTTTTACACTGTTAAAGAGTTGGATTCCCATGCTAAACATGGACAAAGTTTCAAAAATTAAGTTGTACGTTTGAAGGAGTATTCCTGTTCCAAAAATACTCCTTCCGGTTTTTCACAAGTTTCGGAAAGTTTTTTTTTTTTTTTTCGAGTATGGCTCTGTGTGACGTTAGATGGAGCGGAATTTCCTTATATGAGTCCTAAGGGCACGTCTGCCGGAAGAGCGCGCGCTCCCGTATAGCAGAGCACTGAGAGGCTGAGCACAGACAATCACTGATCAGAGCGAGAGCGTTGCGAAATGTCACAAAAGGAGTGTGTTTTTGGTTGCCAGGGCAAGACAACCCTGCACAGATTACCAAAGAAAAAAACAGCATTAAGGGACCAGTGGATGGAGTTTATTTTTACAGAGCATCAACGGAGTTGTGCAAGTGTTTGTGTTTGTTCCCTGTATTTCGAAGATGCTTGTTTTACAAACAAGGCCCAGTTTGACGACGGATTTGCGTATCGTTTATTTCTTAAGGATGATGCAATCCCAATGAAAAAGGGTCACGATCGTGTGTTGGAACCGCAGGCGGTGAGTAAAACTGCTTAAAATATCTCTGCCTCCTTGTTAGTGCGTCCGCCTCCCATGCCGGAGACCCGGGTTCGAGCCCCGCTCAAAGCGAGTCGTTGCTGCTGCTGCTCTCATTCAGTTTCAGCCTCGGGATCTGATTATGGATCATAAATAAACAGCTGAATCTGACTGTTAGCCATGGTTTGTTTTGGATGATGGTTTTTTCCTCAAGGTAATGTCACAGCTTCCAAACGCTCTCAACGCAAAAGCCTACTGGCGCTCGTGATTCTTTAGCTCCGCCCACACATCACACCTCCAGTCGGTCGTGTTTTTCCGGGAAAAATCGGTACAGACTATATTTCTCTTATGAATATAATAAAACTAAAGACTTTTTGGAGTTATGAAGGATGCAGTACTACTCTATGGGTACTCAAGATCAACAGGATATTGAGTGAAAACGAGCATTCCACCCCCTCTCCCCCCACCCTTTAAAACCTATTCACGAAGCTGGTTAGTTTACCAAGTAACAGAGAGAAGTCTTTAGTTAAGAGAAAGGGTGGGGTTGACCTTGTTGCTATTGATAATGACAACTTGCTTAATAAGCATTCCCACAGTGATCTCTGTCAGATATTTTTTCATAGAAATATTGAAATATTCAAATAAAGGTTTAAAAATAAAACTGCTAATTGGCACATTAAAAATACATATTTTAAAATGCAGGCTACATGTCACTAATTAAACAAGTACATGTTCAGATAATTGTCAGACTCTTAAATGTGTTCCACCTGTCACTCAAGTGGCCACGCCCTTACTTATGCAGAACTTTAAGGCTTAATATAATTTAAATGGATGAGTTATAAAAAAATATATAAAAATAATAATCACCCCCCTCACAGCGGTCACGAAAAGGGCAAAATTAGCTATATAGACCAACATAATTCTTTTGTACCAGACTGTAAACATGTTTTTCTGCTGTAAAGTTCGGCATTGACTCTCTTTTGCAGTCGGTTTCGTGCAGCCAATTGACAAACTAAAGTTTGACTCACTTCCGTATGGGCTTCAGGAGAGAGAGCGGCAGGTTGCTGCTTGGTGAATATGCAAATAGCCAGCCTTTTAATTAACATAGTAGAATAATCATAGATGATCCTAAGGCATGCAAATGTAAAAGAATACCAAACTGGACACAAGCACAACTGTTACTTCTTGTCCAGCTGGTTAATGAGTTGGTATAACCTCTAAAACCAAAGGTGATATCTTTTTAAAAGCTCATTATCATCAAATGTTTCTAAAATGTATATATTCTGAGGCAGACTGCCGCCAACAGCCATTTTAGATAGTGACTTATATATAGTGTCCTAATGTTTCACAGATTTAGGAGGTAGTTTTAGTGTTAAAACGCTTTGTGAAACACTCTTAGAGCAAAAATTTAGGAGTCTTAAATTTAGGATTGACACGCCTATTATTTTTAAGATTTTTTCCTAAATTGGCGAGTTATGAGCTACTTTTAGCCTTAAGATGTTTTGTGAATATGGGCCCAGGGGTGTTCCTGTTCTTGGAGATCTACCTTCCTACAGAGTTCATTTCCAACCCTGATTAAACAAACCTGTCTGTAATTATCGAGTGCTCCTTCAGATCCTAATTAGTTGGTTCAGGTGTGTTTGATCAGGACCAGAGTTGGGCACCCCTGTTGTAGATTAATAGTGTGGGCTAAGTACTGGCAGCCCGCCGGGGGCCATTAGGCTAGCCCTAAGTGGGCCAGTGCAGGCTTGTTTGCAGGGTCCTTCACAGCTGTAGGCACTATCTCAAGAGTGCACGTGTCTGTATGTGTAAGTATGGAGAGAACCAAAAGAAGGTGTTATCAGTTTACAGTCTCACCCTTACTGTCGGCAACTCATTAAGCTGGTTACCCTAGAAACAATACTTGCATCAAGTGGCTACATTAGAGCCCCAGTGCGGCAGCTCCCAATCGAGATGGCTTCATGCTAATGAACGTCATGAATATTAATAAAATAGCCAGTGACAAGGAAAAGAAAATCCTCCAATTGATTAGTGAGAATGATGATGAAAGTCAAATCACCTGCTGGTGTTTGAATAAACATCAATGGCATTCAAAAGGATAGTTCACCCAGGAATAAATATTCTGTCATCATTTACTAAGCTCCGTGTCATTATACACCTGTATAACTTACTGTGTTAGCAGAATTTTCTGCTTTGATATTTTCCTCATGATGAAAGTGAATGGGGTGGGTACTACAATGAAATGGGTCCTGGGACTGACAAGCTCCAAAATGGAAAAAAAAAGAGCACCATAACTATCACAAAAAAGTGTTCATTTGATACATGCAGTATATTTTAATACTTAAGCCATAACCTATAAATGTCCAGGATTTCTGATTCATTACCCACTACAGTAGGTAAATAACTAGTAAAATAAGTAAGTGCAGTCATAGTAAAAAATAAAGATTTGCAGTACAAACCAATGTGTTAATAATTATGATAAATTATGCTAAATCAAACTTATATGATAACAAATACCAGTTGCAGTAACATGTTTTTGGTTATGTTTAGTACTTTAAACCGGGGGGTTTAACAACATATCTTGATAGAAAACTATTGTAACATAACTATTTTGATTTGTATGAAAATGTATGATTTTTTTTCAAAACCAGGAATGTTGTAAATCTTACTCTCAATGGGGTTTAAAGGGAGAGTTCACCCGAAAATGAAAATTAATTCATTAATTACTCATGTCCATACTGTTCCAAACTCGTAAGATCTTTTTTCACCTTCGGAACACAAATTAAGATATTTTCAATTAAATAAAAGAACTTTCTGACAGTCCATAAACAGCTACGCAACTGGCATGTTCAATGTCCAGAAATGTAGTAAAGACCTGTTAAAATAATGAATGTGACATTAGTGATTCAACATTAATTTTACAAAAGTTATGAGAATACTTTTTGTGCACAAAGAAAACAAAACTAAAGACTTTTTTCAACAGTTTCTTCTTTTCTGTGTTTTCGACATGCAACCATGACAGTACCACAATGCATTCTTTTAGCTTCATAAAATCAAGGTTGAACTACTGATGTTACATGAACTATTTTAAAGATGTCCTTACTATAAAATATCTTAATTTGTGTTAAAGATTAACAAAGGTCTTATGGGTTTGCAACCTCATGGGGTGAGTGAGTAAATAATTAACTTTTGGGCAAACTATCCCTTTAAGCAGATTTTATAAAAATGTACAAAACAAATACAAAATCATAAGGAGAGGAGAGTACCCCCTTCTGTGTACAGTGCTTTGAGTGCCCAGAAAAGCACTATGTGAATGTAAGGAATTTATAAGGATTAGCCTCCAAGTCTTCAAAACGTCAAAATAGGTACAAATTTTGAATATGTTGATAGCTTCTCAAGTAAATTATTCGGGAGGAGCGTATCAGATACTTAGCCTAATCAACACAGGTGGACCACAGTCTAGTAACCAATCCCACAGTATAAATATCACTGACTTACATCTATCCATTGACGGTTTATCAGCATCCCTCCTTCAACCCATCTCATCACTTCGAGTTCACTTTATAAATAGACGGGGACAGGGGTACTCTAGGACAAATATGCATAACATACCTAAGCTAATTATATGTAAGCGTGAAACAGTTAGTGCCAAAAACAATTTTTTGTGAACAAACAACTTGTGTTACACAGACGAAGGAAAATCACACAGGTTTGGAACCTCTACTGCCCTGAAAGACAGCAGAGACCAGGACAACTAGAGCCCCAGATACAGATTCCCTGTAAAGACCTTGTCTCAGAGGAACACCAGGACAAGACCACAGGAAACAGATGATTCTTCTGCACAATCTGACTTTGCTGCAGCCTGGAATTGAACTACTGGTTTCGTCTGGTCAGAGGAGAACTGGCCCCCCAACTGAGCCTGGTTTCTCCCAAGGTTTTTTTCTCAATTCTGTCACCGATGGAGTTTCGGTTTCTTGCCGCTGTCGCCTCTGGCTTGCTTAGTTGAGGTCACTTCATCTACAACTATATCGTTGACTTGATTGCAAATAAATGCACAGACACTATTTAAACTGAACAGAGATGACATCACTGAATTCAATGATGAACTGCCTTTAACTATCATTTTGCATTATTGACACACTGTTTTCTTAATGAATGTTGTTCAGTTGCTTGGACGAAATGTATTTTATTTAAAGCGCTATATAAATAAAGGTGACTTGACTTGACTTGACTTGGAACAACAGGGTGAGTACAGTCGTGGGCTAAAGTTTTGGCAATGACATACATTTTTGTGTTTAAGAAAGTTTGCTGCCTCAGTATTTGTAGATTATTTTTCCACATGTTTCTATGCTATACTGAAAGTAATGATCTTGGAGCCACTTCTTTATCAATCTTGCTTCATGGCATGTTGCTCCATCATGCTGGAAAATGCACGGATCATCACCAAATTGCCCATGGATCGTTGGAAGAAGTTATTCATGTAGAACATTTTGATATCATTCTTTATTCATGGCATTGTTTTTGGGCAGAATTATGAGAAAGCCCACTCCCTTGGTTGAAAAGCAACCCCACATGAGTATGGTCTCAAGATCCTGCACATCACAAGACTAGTGGTAGTGTTTGCCATTTCTTCTCCGAACGATACATTTTCCAGATGTCCTAAATAGTCAGAAGACACTTTCAGAGAAAATAACATTGCACCAGTCTTCTTCTCTCTAATCCTTGTACCTCTTGCAGAATTTCAGACTGTCCTTCACATTTTTCTTGGAGAGAAGTTGCTTCTTTGCTGCCCTTCTTGACACCAGGCTGTTGTCCAAAAGTCTTGGCCTCACTGTGTGTGCAGATGCTCTCACACCAACCTGCTTGCAATCCTGAGCAAGCTCTGCACTGGTGGTGACACAATTCCATAGCTGACTCCTCAGGAAGAGACACTTTGAGACGTCCTGAAGACTTCTTCACTGCAGTGAAACCTCTCTCTTTGAAGCCCTCATAAAAACTCACCTGCCTGTATCTATCTAGTAATCCCGAAAACACTGATTGCATTGTCCAGTTGTGTTTAATTAGGGTTGGAGCTAAACTCTGCAGGACAGTGGCCTCCAGGACCGAAGTTGCCTATCCCTGCGGTAAATGGTTATTTCAGGTGCAATATTCTTTGTTGCAATTTCCTTGCATGTCAGGCCATTTTAATGCAAAGGGATGATGGCTGCATGTGTTTCTTTGGATGTGACCATTGCTAAAAAGAACACAATGATTGGAGCCCCTTTTTTTCCTACTTGTATAGCAATCAGTCTGCTCTTACAATCTAATTATTATGATAGTGATTTTACCTGACTAGTACGCATTCACAATTTCACATGTGCTGCTGATATGATTAGTCAATGGCTACGTTTACATGCACCCAAATAATCCATTTGTATTCGGATTGATGGCTCAATCGGATTGAAAAAAACATTCATATAAACACTTTAATCGATCCGATTGAGCTCGATCCGAATGAAATTTCGATCGGATTGAAGGGGGTGGTTTATTCCTCTTCTAATACGATTGAGCGTGCATGTAAACACTCGATCGGATTGAACCATTAAACTGAAAGGACTGTGCATGTTCAATGGCGCATAAATAATGTGATGACATATGATGCAGAAATAACGTGATGACGTATAACGCACAGAACGAGCGGCGTTTCCTTTTGAATAAAGTGTTGTATAAATGCGTGTCCTGACATTATAAAAGTCTAATTTCACTCTGCAACTGTGAAGTGGAGCAGGACAGCCTTGTTTTGGATAAACAGTGTTTGTTTGCTTTTTTAATAATAAGTTTTTGTTTGGTTTATATCGCACTGACTGTGCAAAATCCACAGGCAACCCGTTTTGGGCACGGAGAGGGGCTTTTTTTTCTACATGATAAATATGAGCAGCACAGCGGTTTATATGTTTTTTTTTTTTATCCATAAAGGTGTATATAATAATTCTGCTGTTAAAAAAGAAATAAAAAAAGTTATTTTAAATTTATTTATTTATTTTGTGAAAAGTACATATTTTAGCCCATGAAGCTTTTAGCAATTATTTAAAATGCGTCACTACATAATACTCTAGAAACAATGTGAATGAACACCACAATAGATTTAGCAGCAAACTTTGCAAGACACAAAATTTAAGTAAATTACAAAACCTTTGGCCAAGACCATATATGATGACAGGATTACTTCTTTTTTGACCTCAACTATCCCTTTAATATCAATTTGACAATTCAATCCCCACAACCACAACTAACATGACATGATACGTTCAGGTAGGTAAGTCTTAAGTGGTTCATAGGCTGACGCGTCACAGAGTTGATTTCAAAGCCATTTAAGAAGTTGAGAATGAGACGGATTTCCTGCCCACGTTGTCTTGAGCAAGAGGATATGAGGGGAAGTCACGGATGTCTCCAAGGTACAGGTAATGAAGGTGCCTTAATCAGTTAGCTGGTTCTGCTTGTCGCATTCTCTGTGACATATCCACTTAAATATGGTAAATATGGTGTGATGGATAAAATCGCTCTGCTTTATCAGGCTCAGTCACACTCCCAGGCCTCGGTCAGACAAGCGGGGTGAAAGATGACAGCTGTTTATCACGGTGTAACTTTAGAGAAGCCAAGTGCATAATCACTGTGTTAATACGGTTTGAATGGTGTAAGTTTGGAACTCTTGGATTAAAATAAAGCTGAGGAGAAAATTGCATATTTTTGCATACAGAATGTTATGGCAGTCATGCATGATCAAGTGGCTTATTGGGTAACCTGCATTTATCCTCCAGACATTCATGGTGGATGCCCTCATGCTGTCCCTGACCGATACTTTGTACGAAATCACACAAAATGGGATGCCAGCCATGTTGTATTGTTGTCTGAAACTAGTACTGAATAACCTTATATAATTCATAGGGATAACCTGCGCTTGTGCATTCTTGAGTAATGTTTTTTTTATTTATTAATTTTTTTTTACCTAAAAGCAGGACTTCTTCTCCTCATGCTGTCCTCTACTAACATATTTATGTAATTAATATACATTATTGAAGACTTTATTAGTACTATAGGGTTGAGGGTGGGATGCTTTTTTTTTTTTTTTTTTTTATAAAATTACAATTAAATTAAAATGTATGCATTTAGCAGATGCTTTTATCCAAAGCGATACAATACAATTCAATACATTCAGTGTTTTTTTTATTTTTTTTTTATTTTATTTTTTTTATTACCTAACGTGTTCTTTGGGGATTGAACCCACAACCTTGCGCTGCTAATGCAATTCTCTACCACTTGAGCCTCGGGAACGAGGAACACACTATTAGATCACTAAAATGCTTAATAAGAATAACTAAACCACTGACCAGTATAATATAAACCACATTCAGCCGGCATTCATTATAAAACACACATGCTTTTAAACCTAAAACAGTCTGAAAATAATAATTTACTACCATCTGGACACAAGTCACTATTCTCTACGCCATCTCTGATGATACTGTCTGTGTTTTCTCTGCATTAGGGCAGTTTTGAACTTATTATTTATTACTAATGCATCCCCTTACTGGATCCTAGAACTTTCCAGAAGTTCACCCTATTTCAAATGACCTCCTGGGTAGTGTGCTTTATAGTGTAATTTTGAATCACCCAGACACTGATGCTTTTACTCAGTACCGGTGTTGGGCAACATGTCAGAAGTGTTGGTATGCACAAAAAAGTGCCAATGTGCTAAAGACTAAGATACCGGTACTGCATTCTGGCCCAGTTCAAGCACTGCCTTAAATCATATAAAAGATGCCATTAATAAAATATTAAATTAAATATAAAAAGTGCATTGTCTTTATGCTGATTCTACATTAATTTGAAGACTGAATTTGAAATTATTGCAATATGTGACCCTGGACCACAAAACCAGTCATAAGGTTTATACATAATCTGAAAGCCGAATAAATATGCTTTCTGTTACTGTATAGTTTGTTAGGACAGGATAATATTTTTAGCCGAGAAACAGCTATTTGAAAATCTGGAATCTGAGGGTTAAAAAAATCGAAATATTGAGAAAATAGCATTTAAAGCTGTCCAAATGATGTCCATATTGCTTATCAGAAATTGTTTTGATATATTTACAGTAGGAAATTTTCTAAATAACTTTTCTTAATATCCTAATGATTTTTTGGGAAGAAAGGAGAGAGTTAAAGAGGATCTGAGTAATGTGGCTCACTGAAGCATTCAATGCTAGTTCATTTGAAACCTTAGTTTGGTAACAATTGTCTACCACTGAATCCCTGAGATGGAGAACTCCACTTTTGTTATTTACAATGCACTTGATGGTGTCTTCATTCCCTTTTTTTCCAAAAAATAATCCATTGTAACACACTTTTTTCCCCTCACTACCCCTTCTTCCCCCCCTTGTCTTGCACTGGGAATGTCTCTCGCCGTGCATTTTATGAAAGACACAACAGTGACTTGAATGTGTAATGCCCCTTTCAAAGGGGTTGCTTGACAGGAAAAGAAGTTGGCAGAAATAAAGTGGCACTCTTTCCTTCCCCCTGCACTGCTGCTGTCACACAAGCATCACGGTCTCTCCAACCACCCCGCAGTATCTCATTTGTCATGTTATCAAGGGAACACTTACACGTATTTCCCTTACATTAGCTGTGATAGGAAAGACAGCACAGGACTGACATGCACTGGCCTATGTCCAATCATCAGCTGAATAAACACTTTGCTTGGGCAGGTGGGCAGCCTCAGCCATGTTTGTCTTTCAGAGCTTTCCCCCCACAGTCCTCTTCCTCTTGGTTTCAGAAGGCTGAGAGGGAAACACACTTATTTACAAGTGTGTCAGCCTCCCAGTATTTGATAGGTAGGGCTGCCAATGGCCTGGTCTTTTGGAAACGTGCACTTTGTAAATGGGGGCACACCGACAGAGGACTTTAAGTCACAGATCATTTGTTGACGAAGTGAAATGGGAATAGCAGTCGCTAAAGAAAGATAAAGTGATGCTGACTGAATGCTGACTCTCTGTGACGTTAAATCCTAGTAAACAAAAACTCAGTAAAGCTTCTTAAATGTATCAGATCTAATCATTGACTCTTTCCTAATTAATGAATTTCAGGTAGCACTTTATTTTACAGTCCTGTTCCTCATGTACATACTATGTACTTATTATAGTAATGACAATAACTATGTAATAACTAGGTACTAACCCTGAACCTACCCCTAAACCTAACCTTACCCCATGTAGTTACCTTGTGTTACCAGAACTTTCTTAGATAAATACACTGTAAGTAAACTATAAGTGCATGTTAGTACACGTACTGTAAAAATAAAGTGCAACCGAATTTCATATGTTTTGTAAACATAAAAATTCAAATATATCTTAAATAATAAATGTGAATGTTTCCCTTAAATGTATCAAATGCAGTTGTTGAAATCAGTCAGCTCAATTGTTTATTCTTAAATTAAATTAAAATTACAGATATTTGTATTGCATTGTATTTTTTTTATTTAAATTATTAATTAATTAATTTGAAGTATTTAGTCTTAATTGTGTTAATTAAATTTGATATATTCCAGAAAATGAAAACAACAACAACAATATGGATTTATATGAAAACACTTTTATTAAAACGTTTCACTTTTTTTATTCTAATTTAAAATACCTCTTAAGTTTGGATGAAGCTGAATGCATGCTGTCATGTTAATTTCACACTGTCATAACATCATCTCAGGCACTGTCATTTTCTCAGGCATGTAGTAGAATTCTCTACAGCTGAATATTTTAGTCATCTTAAATGTGACTGTCTTGAAACCCATTTTTAATTTCAAACTTAAAACTGTCTGCTTTTCCTCAATAAAAGAATCAAATAACAATGAATACAACCGAGCACTAAATACAGTCAAAACTACAAATGGTTTTAAGTTCAAATTGTTATAAAAAAATATACATAGTGTTGTTTTTCTACTTAAATACCTATAAAACATGAATAAAACGGAATGTTTAAATAATTCCAAGTCGTTAAGAATAACACATTTGAATGAAGATGTTTTGCAGCTCAAAAAAAAACTAACAAAAAAAAAACAAACACTTAATTTAAAACAAAATTTCATAAACAAGGCTGCAACATGTAATCAATCATCTGTGAAAACATATCGCAAAGTATTTCTCGAACATTTTATGCATCTCAAGTCCTTAAAACCAATAGAGACGAATGTGCATTACAAACTAAGTGGAGATTAAGCTGTGACAAACAAAGTGACTTTCCAAAGCTAATGTAAACATCTAAAGGAAGACATACCATCTTCTGTTCACCCAGAGCTTCTTATTCAGAGCCTCACAATGACACATAAATTCTGCTGTTTCTGTCAATTTAAACAAATAACAATGATACAAAAGGACACATCCAGCGGAGGTAAAATGCAGTGTGAAGGAGCAATGGGCCCATCAATGGATCTCCTGCGCATCACAACAGCCACTGCAGGGCAGGACAGGCACAATATTTACATTTCCTTTTTGAAATTTGGTGAAAGGTTTTCTTTAACCCACAGAGGCCCGAATGAGAATTGCTAGATAATAAGAGATTAAAAGGTGAAGGGGACACAGAGAGAACGAGAGAGAAAGGCAAATCCTGGCCTGGGGGGTTGATGTTAAAATACAATGGACACCAGAGCAGTAAAGCAGTCAACTGTTTTTTTTTTTTTTTCACCCGCTTATACAAGTGCCACCTGCATTACAATTAACCTCATGGCAATCTTGAGGTCCCTGATTAGTGATGGCCTATTGTCTCACCCCCATTTGAGCAATGGCCTCGTCTCTGCCCCTCGACATCCCCCCAATCGACAAATCAAACCACAGTTGCTAGCGGGACACTTGGCGCTGCAGTGTCAGGGATCTTGCTCTCCTCACAACAGAACGAGGCAGTGCGTGGGGTCTTGTTGTGTGTGCGTAGTGCTACCTGTGAGGGTCACGACCTCTGATCTGTGTGGGCAGACACCAACGATCTTGAGATTGATACATGGGTCTTAGGGCATTCAGTATTGCTGCAGAGGATTGTGCCACATTTAAATTTATCATTAATTTATCTCAATAAATTAGATTACTTCATAAGACCAATAAAAAAATGTGAATTGTTGGCCTTTGGAAAGTATGTTGATTTACTGTACATGTACTCAGTACTTGGTAGAGGCTCATTTTGCTTTAATTACTGCCTCAATTCGTTGTGGCATGGAGGTGATCAGTTTGTGGCACTGCTGAGGTGGTATGAAATCCCAGGATTCTTTGGCAGTGGCCTTCAGCTCATCTGCATTGTTTGGTCTCTTGTTTCTCATTTTCCTCTTGACAATAGATTCTCTATGGGCTTCAGGTCTGGTGAGTTTGCTGGCCAGTTAAGCACACCAACACCATGGTCATTTAACCAACGTTTGGTGCTTTTGGTAGTTTGGGCAGGTGCAAAATCCTGCTGGAAAATGAAATCAGCATCTTCAAAAATCTGGTCAGCAGAAGGAAGCATTAAGTGCTCCAAAATTTCTTGGTAAACGAGTGCAGTGACTTTGGTTTTCAAAAAACACAATGGACCAACACCAGTGGATGACATTGCACCCCAAATCATCACAGACTGTGGAAACTCAACACTGGACTTCAAGCTACTTGGGCTATGAGCTTCGTCACCCCTCCTCAAGACTCTAGGACCTTGGTTTCCAAATGAAATACAAAACTTGCTCTCATCTGAAAATAGGACTTTGGACCATTGGGCAACAGTCCAGTTCTTCTTCTACTTAGCCCAGGTAAGACACCTCTGACGTATTCTTTGGTTCAGGAGTGGCTTAACAGGAGGAATACAACAGCTGTAGCCAAATTCCTTGACACTTCTGTGTGTGGTGGCTCTTGATGCCTTGACCTCAGCCTTAGTCCATTCCTTGTGAAGTTCACTCAAATTCTTGAATCAGTTTCTCTTGACAATCCTCATAAGGCTGTGGTTCTCTTGCTTGGTTGTGCATTTTTTTCTTGCACACTTTTTCCTTCCAACCAACATTCTGTTAACATGCTTTGATACAGCACTCTGTGAACAGCATGCTTCTTTTGCAATTAAGTTTGTGTCTTACTCTCCTTGTGAAGTGATTGTCTTCTGCACAACTGTCAGATCAGCAGTCTTCCCCATGATTCTGTAGCCTAGTGAACCAAACTGAGAGACCATTTTGAAGGCTCAGGAAACCTTTGCAGGTATTTTGAGTTGATAAGCTGATTGGCATGACACCATATTCTAATTTGTTGAGATATGAAATTTGTGGGCTTTTGTTAAATGTGAGCCAAACTCATCACAATTAAAAGAACCAAAGACTTAATCTACTTCAGTCTGTGTGCATTGAATGTATTTAATACACAAGTTTCACAGTTTGAGTTGAATTACTGAAATGAACTTTTCCATGACATTCTAATTAGGACTGTGATGTAGAATAGAATAACTGCTGCGCCTGACAGGGCGTGTACGAGAGAGAGCCCCGGCTGAGCGCGCACTCACAGTCTTCAAACAACACGAGCGCTTCTTGCTCTCTCTCTCCATTGTGCATATTAATCAAAATCATTAAACACGTTAGAAAAAGGGCGAAACACCAAAGTTTCACACGCGCTCGCACACTCACAGTCTTCAAACTACACGAGCACTGTCTTGCTCTCTCTCTCTCTCTTTCTCTCTCTCTCTCTCTCCATTGTGCATATTAACCAAAATCATTAGACATGATAGAAAAAGGGAGGAACGCCAAAGTTTCACGTGGAGCATTCGGAGAAGCTGCTGGCTTCCACTGTTAATTTTTTTTATTTATTTTTTTATTTTTTTTGGAAAAGCACTCTATGTATTAGCTTAAAGCCCTCAAATTTACATTGGTTACTGTATTCTTTCAATTGCTCTAAACAAGTATTTTGGGTGACCTTTTTTATGGAATGCTAGACATCAAGTTTTTTTTTTTTCAGTAAGCTAGGCCCTATGTGTTCAGTAAGCTTGTTTAAGTAAGCTATGTGTTTTCAAGGCTTCAAGGTTTTATTGAATGCTATGTCTATACAAGTGCACAGTAATGCATTCTTACTCAGTCTTTTATTTTGTAATTTTAAGAGCAATAAACATATATTGCAATGTTTAAGAATTCATGTTGTTTTTTTGTTGTTGTTTTTCATTCAGATATGTAAATCAACATGTATAAATTGTTATTAGTCAATTAATGGGGAGATAATCGAAATCGAATCGGTCTGAAAAAATTAATCGATACATTGAAAAAATAATCGCTAGATTAATCATTTAAAAAATAATTGTTTATCCCAGACCTAATTCTAATTTATTGAGATGCACCTGTAATCTCATTGATTTTCCTCAACAATTTTTAGATGCATTTTGTTACTGGCTGAAGTTGGATGTGCATTGTGGGCAGACCCAACTAATCGATAATGAGAACTGTTGTCAATTATTTTCATTATCGATAATGATCGATTATATCGATAAGTTGTTGCAGACCTAAACATCACCTGTTACAATGCCCCTGGGTTATTATGTAAAATGGGTTGCACATGTGAATTCAAGTTGGCTTTATTTACATTTGAATTACATCTCTTATTTACATTAAGCAGTCAAGTAATGTGAACTTTAATTTGAACTTCTAACTTTTAAAACACGAAAACTGCTGGAGTGAAATATGCCTGTTAAAACATCACAAGTGACTCCTCAAAGGGGACGGACCACCAAGTAACACCTCTGTCACCTCTGGTGCCAAAAACTGAATGTGAACTGTTAAGTGGTCTGACGTCAGTGTGAATACTGCCAACAAACACCCCGAATATGAAGAAACCTCAGTTAAGCCTGTTAACACAGAGCCACTATCACCAGAGTCTACAGACGACTTGCTGCTTTTATTCATGCTCATATCCTGTAAAAACCATTGAGCAATAAACGAGTTCACACATTAACTTCACGGCAGAAATTACGATGATGCATACATCGGAGGCATGCCTACAGCATGGGGGTAGATATACAAGTTGGGTAGAAAAGAGGGAAAGGGTTCTGCAGAACACCTGTCAGCTGTTCAGCCCAGCAGTGCCATAAGGCCAACCAATGGGAGAGTACCAATCTCTCCTTGTCTTGCTTAAAGGCAATAAAAGACAGTCCCCAGGCAACCACCAGGTGCACAGATGTGGAGTGTGTTACACTATGGTGGATTGTTATTTGGTTTTGAACACTTTAGAGGCTGTTTTGTAACTGCACTTTGTTATAATATGAGACTTTTTATATGTCATGAACTTTTTAACCTCTAAAGTGGACCTACACTGACCCATGGTGTGTGTGTGTGTGCGTATGTGTGTGCAGTTCTATAGACTTAAAAAAGCTGGTGACCAATAGCATTCTTAAGCAACAAACATACTTTGAAGACAATGAAAACACTGAAGGGTTGTCCAACGGATTTCAAGCTCATGGTACTTTGCATGGCAATTGATTGAATGGCACATTTGAAAATCCAACAACACAAATCACATGTAAAGAAGCACTGTAAAAAAAAGTTCCAAAAGTTAATGGATTCTATATGATTTTCACTCCTTGTTATTACCAAGTTTGAGGGAGATCATTCATTGAAGCGCTGAATATGAAAAATGAAATGAAAACATTTCACTCTTCACAGATCCATATGAAAAGCACCTGGGAAGTATTTCACACATTTAATAAGAATTTGCTCTTTAATTAAAAAAAAAGCAAGCTGAATTTGACTCAATTATGTAAATCACAGGTGAGTGACGTTTAATAGGACAAGTGTGCGAAGCAAATGGGTAAAAGAAATGGGGTTGGAAACGGCAATCCCAGGAGGTCTCTAATAAGGGGGTAGAGGAGCGAGCACAAGTTTGCCATGCACTGAGAAGCACGTGCTTTAGTAAACTAGGGGCTAATCCAACCCCTGCTGCGTGGCTTCCCTAGAGGTCTAATACTATGCACTCAGTGAAACAAAGCCCCATGCTTCCGGCAGCCCCTGCCAAGCCCTAGGACACCCCCCAGTCACTCCACCGCCAATGGCACACACCACATCTTTGACACCCTATCACTGCTCCAGCATGTTGCCACAAGACCAGTCTGTCTGTCAGTCAGTCAATGTAATGCCCCCATCAGAAATTCATCTCTCCTATGTGCAATTTCCCATACTCGCAGAAAACAATCTGGGTAATTATAAAACAATTAGAGATTACATGTTTGAAAACCTCGGCTACACGCCGATAATTTCCACAGTGACTAATAAACCCATACGAGCAAGAGGTGGAGGGATGAAATGTCATTTTGTGTGCGTAGAATCTCAAACTTCTGCCTTATTGAATTCACGGCCATTGTGCTATTTTGTACATTCATTCTCATTGCTAGATATTCCCTTGACTCCCTCGGGCACTAATCTGTTTTCCATGTCATCTTGGTAAACTGTGTTATTCAGTTAAGAGGGCATAATTCTGTTTCTTGTACACAAGGCTGTTACACAGAGGACTGGGAGCAGAAAGGCTACACGCGCTGTATCAAAGCGATTCCATGCCTGTATCGGCTTAGTGTGTTTAAGATGTATGAATACAAATGCGGCTGAAATACCCTGCTTGATCCCAGACATATGATGATTAGAAGCTGGATTTTCAAGGATTCAATCCTAACCAGTCAGTGTCTAATGCTCACAGTATTTATTTGAAGCCATTCAGATGTCAGATTGTACTGGCTTTGAAAAATATATACAATACATTCACTGAAAAAAAAATACAGATAATAATAAATGAATGAATGAATGAATAAATAAATTTGACATTCATGGTAAAATACCAGCCACTGTGGTTGCCAGAAATTTACCATAAAAAAATATGGGACCAACATTTTAGGGTTTTTCAGACTTAAATTCACAGTAACAAAAAAAAAAAAAAAAAAAAAAAAAAAAAAAACTGAATTCCATTGTTTATACACCAACTTACTGAAATACTAATATCGGTTTGTAACATTGATAACCAACAGAAACTGGTGGTCATGCAGCTTTTCCACAAGCTGAGAAGGGAAATACTATTATAGTCTTTTGCTGTTAAAATCACTGTAATTTTACAGTGCATGTACAAATTTGCCTTTTCAAAAATGTACAATTCTAAGGAGGTTATTTCTCGCTTATAAATATCCTGATGAATGCACATCTGAGAATTTTCATACTGTATTAATATGCTAATTTACATAGTACATGCAAGACAAATTGTTTATTCCAATTATTAAAATTAGCAAAATAATGAACTCAGTGTGTTACTATTTATACTATAAAAGCAATTTGAAGTGTTTTAGATGCTATTTTACATTGTGCCTAAGTATTTTCCTCACCTGTCATAAACTCACTATATTGCATGACTGCGAGTTGGTTTTTACTTTAATATTACATATAATGTTTGTAGATGTAATGTAACAAAAAAAAAAAAAAAAAAAAAAAAAAAAAACTTTTGTATTAAAAGACATACGGCACCTATGATTTTAGTTCACGCTAATGTTTGTCTGCTTTGACCGTTTTTTTAGATTGAAGGCTAATGTGTCGCTGCCTGTCACTGAGGAGATCTATTCAGTGTGAATGGAGTGGCATATGTGAAGCTTGCAGTGAATGCAAGCCACTGTTTAAAGGTGTAGTTTTCAAAGCATGATGCATGTCAAGGTGTATAAACCATTGAAAATACCTACCTGCCTGTAATTTTGTGAATTGACCTTTCGTTATTAAATGCTTAACTTCCCTTCAGGTGTACTGTAAAGTATTTACCTCTACAAATTCAGTCAACTCTGCCTTGCCAGAAAAGTATTTTATGTTTGTTTTTTGTTTTGTTTTGTTTTTATACCAGGATAAAATATGAGATCAGGTGAAGTTGTATCTCGCATTTGGAGGCCAGATTTTGTTTCACTAATTTGCTTCTCTAGTGACGGCAAAACGTCCCAGCACAGTGGCACAACAATTATATCCAGGTGCAAGAATTTGATTCAACAAATTCTAGGTGGATACATCCAGGTTTTTTTCCCAACATCCCTCCTGTTCTCTCTCTCCCATCGGAACAGCCAGAACCAGATGCCCTTGAAAAAAAAAAATGAAAAAAGAAAACAAATCCTGCCAACATGTGACGGAGGACCTTGATGAAAAAAAAACCTGAAGCTCTTCCAGTATCTTGAAAGTCATAAAGCATGTTGTTTATTATAATAATTAGAATGGCGGGAACCAGAGACTAGTCCGGAAGATAATGGGACATGCTAATGAGTGAGGAAACAAGCCAATCAGAGGAGGATGAAGAGGTGGAGGGATTGTGATCTTTTGGCAGGGTAACCACCATACACTGGGAGAGCAATACGATCTGGAAGTCAGGAGACTCAGTTGGCCTGTCATTGTGGGAGGGGGCACGATTAGGGAGCTTGAGTCTTTCTCAGGAGGTGGTGGTGAAGGCAGAGGTTCAAAACTTCTTGCGTTTGAGGGCCAAAATGTTACATTAGACGTCTAGTGGAAAACCAGTTTTGATTGCATTTGATGACCAAATTTATTTATTGTACAAGAACAAATGTTTTTTTTTACAGAACAAACAATAATTGTTCTGTTGAAATGCATGCAAATGTAACATTTCAGTCATTATGTTATCATGGTAACAAAGTTGCAAAATTGGAAATAACTTTGCACAGAAAAAAAGTTTTTAAATATATGTTTTACAACATATGTTAACATGCATAATGTTCACATTTTATGGCTATACCATTGAAACCGCTGACTTACAATGTAAGTGTCTCACTGCACCCCAGATTTTAGATACAATGAGTGACGAGTAGAAATCAACATTATGCCACACGCGCCGTTGAGCTTAACGGTTATTGTATTGAACCCACCATATTCTTTAGCAAACTAACTATTCATGATTGCATATGCTTGCATACTTTGCATTCATTTTCTCACTGCTGTACGTGATCTAACAGACCTGCAACCCATTTTGTTTTGGAGTGAGAATCACCACCAGTTGAGAGCCAGTGGTTTAAGGGGTGAATACTGGGCAAGCCGTCGCACTCCAGTCATGCCATGCTTAATTTAGAGTCCTGTTGCCCCTGCGGTCCTTCTGAAAATATGACAGGAGAGACATAAATAACCCTCTTTGCTGCTCCTACAAACCATACACCCCCTTCCAGCCCTGAAGTGTCCTATCGAAGCTCACTCAGGGCCAAGAAAAGGCTTGTAAATCTTCGAGCACTGAGATAGTGCCTTCATTTGGTGGTGTCGCGCTAAGCGATCGTAACAGAGGATGTTGCTCGTAACTCGCTTGCTCTAAATGGCAGGAGACCCAGGTGGCAGAAGGGATGGGGAGGTTTGGATGCTGGTTTAATGAGGGTACCCTGGTAAACTGGGGCGGCAGGAGGGGTGCGGAGCCAGATTGCGACCTCACTGCCAAGAACTCTACGCCATGTGTGCGTATGCGTGTGAGTGTAGGAGACGGTCATGCTGTTGATGAGTAATTGATGTAAAATCACACTGGTATACGTGAGAGAGTAATCCATAATTGCTTTGAAATGTTTACAGATGTGCATTAATTACTCAAGCGTAATTAGCTTTTTGAGATAATTACTACTTTGGCAAGGCCTTAAAGTGTAATGTATTATTTAACAAAAATCATTGGAGATAAGTCATGATGAAGCTCGCTTATCGATGACATATAGGGTCTCTATTCCGTGGACAGCTGATTGGATTTGCTGGAGTCGCGGGTCGGCAGAAGAACATGCTGAGAGTATAAATTGACTCTGGCCCATAGTAGAAACTGGGATAAAAGCCGTCCAGTCGTATAATGCTAGATACCCTTCCTCACCACAGGTGCTCCACTCTGGCCATGTTATTACAGCATGTGTGCCAGCATTCACTTCATATGATGTCAACACACCATTCAGCTTTAGATATTACTATGGAAGATCATCACACCAGAAGTCAACAGACCGTAGAACTGTAACTAAAGGTCTATTTTCATCAAACACCATCAATAACTCTCAGACAGCCCATTGCAGTCTAATCAAACTAACACAAGTAAATTATATCAAAATGATAGCTCACACTTACAGCATAAGGACAGCCTGTATTAAAAACAAAGCAATTTTTTTTAAAATATGTATTTAGAACATAATTTATATGAATTGAACTACCAGAAGAAAAGTCTGAACGCACAATGCACTTTTCTCCGAATTTCAAAATATATGTATATATATATATATATATATATATATATATATATATATATATATATATATATATATATATATATATATATATATATATATATATTTTTTTTTTTTTTTTAACAAGTTTCTATTGCTTCCATACTTCCCTTGTGAAATTTCCTAAAATATAATAATAATAATAATAATAATAATAATAATAATAGCACATAATGAGCATGTGTCTTCATAATTTTGCATGGTTGTGCACATAAAATAAAATAAAAATAATTGTCGTGTCACTCATTTTAAAAATACAGCTGAGAGGTTAACATTGTTTTATTGTATTATTTGAATAATTTTACATTTTACAGTATCACTGTAATATTCAATTACATGACTAATAAAATTCTGACAAAATCTGGTTAGAAAATCATAAAGTGCTAATAAAACTACAGTTGCAATAATCAACTCCCATTATTAACGATACAACATCTCTCATGCACTCATATGTTTGACAACCCAAATCAAATTTTAGCGTTATAAAATGAGTCCAAATTGCATGTTGATGGGCTCGTATAATTGTATAAAGGTATAAAAATGCAGATAGGTTAACATAGGGAGTCTTGTGTAATCTCATTCCCACACAAACCGCCACAGGGTTTCTGTCTGTTGGCCACGGTGCTGTCTCTGGCTTTCATTTGATTTAGGGAGCCGAGCTTCTCACCTCGAGAATGTCTTTATATCGCACCAACGTTTGAGACTATGCTTGCAGAAATATAGACTGACACATTATTGATATTCTGTTGCGAGGAAATACCCCTAAAATTAAATGCGGAGAATGTGTTCTCCATAAATGAGAGTTGAGTCAACTGAAAAAAAAACAAAAAAACAGATTGCATATTTTTTTTTTTTTTTTGGCCTAAAATTTATGTAAAGCCCCTACATGCTATCATGTAGCATTCATTATTTATGAGGTAGTGACATAACAGAATGGCATTGAGGAATGCCTTTGCAGTCCAGGCGATACCGTTTCTCTACTGTAGACCCGCTGTGAGTAAATAAGGCTGATGTCCTCCATAACTTTTGGTTAAACTCCTTAGTTGTGTATTTCACAAATTAGAAGCTACATTTATCTAGTTGTTTTTGCTATATAAGTATGTGTTGCAAAAATATTTTGGCAGAGCAGGTTTAATTTGATTCCAACTTAAACTAAAGTAAGGGGGAAAAAATATAATAATAATAAATCCTTTCAGAATCAGAATCAGAATCAGAATGAGCTTTATTGCCAGGTATGTTTACACATACGAGGAATTTGTTTTTGTGACAGAAGCTCCGCAGTACAACAGAATGACAGTGACAGAACATAAAACACACAATAAAAGAATAAAAAATACAAACAAGTAGATAATTTCAGTTATTCTATCAATTATGCTACATGAAAGAATACTTATAAGATATTTACTCTAGATTTCCGTGAGTTAGGACTATTCAATACTTAATTCCCATTGCTCAGTCACAGGATGACTTCATCTTTCCTGCCTGAAGGTATATTTCAGTAACTACAATAGTGTCAGTCAATCTCGCAATTATAGATGATTTTCTGGAGGATTTAGAAGAAGATTCTACTGCCGAACTTTGATGTTTACCTGAAGTAGAGATGAGGTTGCATCAGTGGCTATAGTGTTCAGATCTCTCCATCATAACCGTTCAGGCTTTTCTGAGGTCATGTTTTCATCTAAATAGTGTATGAAGTCACGAAGCAAGTCTTTTTTATTACATGATGACACTAGTTTAAACTCGGCATGATATGGAAGTAGTGATCAACTTCATGTTGTGATGTACTTCAATCCAAAACAGCTGCAGAAAAAAAAAATAGTTAGTTCCAAATGTTCAAAATGTTACATTATTACATTGTTAGTGTGTGTGAGTGTGTTTATACATATATATATATAAATATGTGAAAAATGTAATTTCATTCTGATCTTCATCCACAAAATTCATCCTATTTAATTTCTTTAGGTTTTCTTGGAATTATTAATTGTGATTCATTAGTGCACTATTCCAAATTGTAAAAGTCGGTCATCTTCATTCTGTGATACTTTATCAGTATAATGTAATAATAACATTACATAGCATGTTATATATAATATAACAATGTAATATTTGTGCCACCTCTGAAATTCCTTTCTGATATGTAACACCCACTTTTCAAGATCCAGTCAATTTCAATGGATAGCATCAGATAAGTTTTTTTTTCCTTTTTTTTTTTTTTTACAATTTTATTCAGAAAGATCATGTTACAGTAAAATAAACTGAAAAGCTAATTTCATGTTGACTTCTCACCATACTACTACTACATAATATACAAGATACAGAGATAAAGTCATTAAAGATCATCAGGCTTAACATTGTAGGTCTGACTTTTATTTGTCCAAGTTACTTAATGCATTTCCTCCCAGTGAAGCACAGTCGACCGATCCAACCCGAGCAGTGAGCATCGTCACATGACCTAGTCGCCCTTCTGTGGTTATGAAAGGAAGCTTGGCTTTCTCCACTGCCTGCTGGAAAGATTCCTGGACCTTGGAACTGCCAAGGTCTTGAGCTTATCATGAGTACATTCCCAAGTTACAAAGAATAAATTAAGGAATAAAAAAAAGTTTCTGAAATTGTACATATGGTTGCCTTGGTTGTGGAAACACCAGATCGGTCCCTTAGACGCGTCTGAATCTTGAGATGTCAGGGAGGAATGATGGACTTGAATTAAACAGGGAATGCTGTTGTCAAACGTGAAGGACACGCTTATTGTTTTCTCAGAGACAGATGTTGATTGAAGCACAGACTGTGCAAAGAGAAAGCACTCAAAGCTTTTTTTTTTTTTTTCACACAAGCAATCTTTTTGTTTTAATAATATATTTCTAGCTAAACAGAACATCTAGCTTGTGAATAGAGCAATGTGTATCTGCTTTGATATATATATAATATATTATATATAAGCGTGATATATATAAAACATAATTATATACCCAAAGCAACTAGCAAGCATGTAATTTCAAGTCTTAAATAATGCTATTTGAGAAAACAAAACAAAAAAAAGGTCTGCTTTTCCAATGCAGGTGCTGAAATCAATTAGTAATTAATTAGAGCAAAGAAAAGAAGCATAATAAATGGCATCCACCTGGACCAAGCCAAGGTATTTGGGCTGATAATTATCAATCATGAGAAGGGAGCTGACTCTGAACGACTATGCTCCGGTCTGCTCACACAACATGGTGTTTTCTGCATAACTGTAGTCGCGAATCTGCCATGAAGGATCATTTTTTCCTGTCTAATACAATATGTGCGTATTTTCTGGTTTATGCATGCATAACATGCATGTGTATCTATTCAGTATTTCTCTTTTCAACATAGCAACCTCTAACGGTTAGCTAAAGAAAGTATTTGATGTTATAATCCATTATGGTGTCATATAAAAACACTGCTCCGTGGTAATTACTTTTAGAAGGGGAAATATAAAATGAATACATTAACATAACATTTAATGTTGTTTATGTTGAATGTCAACAGTAGCAACAGCATTTAACTATTAGTCTGAAGCACACTTGGTTATGAATCAAGCAAGGATTTTGCTTCACAGAAATTTATATATATAAAATAATAATAATAATAATAATAATAATAATAATAATAATAATAATAATAATAATAATAATAATAATAATGTAGGATAACGTTTAATACATTTGGATACAGTTGGAATGTGTTTTTTTTCATAAATGTATATATGATTTTAGAGAATGTATTATCTTGTAATAATATAGTAATTACTATTGTATTACTTTTTTTGTTGTTGTTGTTGTTGTTTGTTTTTGTTTTTGTTTTTCCTAAAATGACATGATCCCCCCTTTCAAAAAAAATGGATAGATGGATAACCTGTAAGCTATTTTCAGGATGGAAGCAGTTGATATTCTTTATCGAGGGAGGGAGGGCGGTCGAAAGCACTTGTTATTATGGCTCCCATGTAATGCAGACTATGAATTGTGAAATTCCAACTCTTGCTATGCCAAATTATGGAGAAGTGTTGTGACACGTGCAGCAAGCAGAAATAAAACATCTCTATCCAGCTTGTCCTCTAGTCCTAGAACATGAGGAAAACATACTGTGAAATAAGATGAACAGAGCATTTCATGAACACTTGGGATAAATAGCAGAACTCAGGAATGGGTTCATCACACTTGTATGTACAGTTTGCCAAAATAATGTTTTCTCTTCGGCTTGAAAGATATGGTATATGATCCTTTCTCTAATGTTACAAAAACTTTGTATTACGACACACAACACAATGGTTAGGGAACGTCAGCAGATCCAAAGACCACAGAGCCATGCCGAAATGATTTATTGAGATTTTTGACTTACCTTATTAGTCTTGTTTAGATAGTGTGTGCTCACCCCGATAAATGAGGTCATCAGAGGAAAAGATTACTACATTTTTACTAACTACTCTGGAGTTTCCATCACTGATGGTGATGTGTGTGTGTTCTGCTCTGAAGTTCTTTTTCCTCCAACACTGACTTGAGCGATTGTTGCTCTTTTAAAGTCAAGGCTGTAACTTATGAGTCCAAAACAAAAGCTCAGTGTAGATACATCTGCATTCTAAGTCGTTTAATACAAAATTAGAATTATTTGCCAGAGCATATAATATAAAGTTTATTTATTTTTTTTATTTTTATTTTTTTTTTTATACTCTATATGGCTAGCATTTAACGTGCAATTGGAAATGAAAATGTTTTATGGTCAACAAAGTTGGAATGCATGAGGCAGCCATCAAATGCTATTGATTTAATCAGTGGTAAACCAATGGCAAACTATTATATTACCAACATCTCTAGGACATGACAACAGAGGGTTGCGCACTTTATTTATGACCTCTAACGTTCATCAAGTAAACACACAGATAGTGTGAGATTGCGTAGTGTCGTGTAGTGCATTTCAATAACTTTTGTCTACAAACATTTTCCCTCCAAAATGAGCTTCTCTGTGTTATATTTATGCCAAGGTGTGTTTGATTTTCTGAACAACTGTTTCCAAGATGCAAACATATCTTTGTATTTAATTACAAAGAGCCCAAACTTCCCTTCTGTGGTTCAATGCACAATATTAATGAGGTCAATGATTATGTTAATTGGGGAGCATTCTACAGCATGTTTTAATTAGTTCTCTGTATTCTGATTTAATGAAGAGCTTTCACTGGATGCTTGAAATGCATACAGTTCTCAGCATACACTCTTTGAAAAGACATTTAAAGAACATAGTTTGCTAAAATTATTTAAGATATTGTTTTTGTTGTTGTTGTTGTTGTTGTTGTTGTTGTTTTTTTAAACAAACAAAACCCCTCACAAAATGTCCTTCTTGCAGTTTACAAGCACGATGTGTCTTATATTAAAAAACACGTTTGCTCACAGAAATTTTCCCAGATGTGATGCTGTCGGTCTGGCCATCTAGTTTTTCATTTGGAAACATGCACTTTCTTATGCTCAGCCTTTAATGTCTGGCCCATGAAATGCAAAAAGACCCGATATTGGGCTATTTTATAAGTGCATTAAGTTTACAAATTACTTCTTTAATGAATAACCTTCTGAGACTCCATTTGAAGGGCCATTATCTGAGTGTTCCAATCTATTTCCTCACCTCTAGACTTTAACATTTATTATACTGATGAGATGCAATTAAAAGAGCAGATGTCCACAAGCTGCTCTCATCTGAGACGAGTAAATAAAATACCAGTCCTCCCAATAACATAACTCATAAAAAGACTTTGCCTAGCCCCACGACAGGTAACCAAAGAAAAAAAAAAAAAAAAACGTATTTATTTATTCTGCAAACGTGCAGTCTACTGATTTATTATTTTGAATTCATATTTAAACTGTTATTTAAATATTTTGAGATTTATACATTTCATATATTTAGTATTTGCCTGTCCTGTATGTAGCCGTAGTCTTTTAATTTAAGCTTGAATGTTTTATGTCTGCGTGGACACATGCGACAGTGGATAATGCTCTTTAAATTAAATACATTGATTTTTATGGATTTCCTATTTTGTTATTTCCCCCCTAGACTCTGGGACAGTGTGTGAGCATCCCTGAAGAAGTCCAGCCCTGTCCCAAACAACTAATTGGAATGACCCCATTTAGCAACGTGTCAGGGGAACACAACAACATAGACAAAGTCAGTGCCTCCACAAATCTTCTGTGGTCCAAACTTAATAGCATGTCATGGTGTCCACAACTAATGCTGGAGGGGTCACAAAAACCCTTATGACTCATGTTAGTTGACGGCTCTTTCTTTAGCAGTGTGAATCCAAGCTGTGGGCAGAGTGAAGAAAACACAATATGGCGTGTGCATAGCACATATACTCAAGAAACATTTGGCTAGGTTAACCAGACATCTCTTGTTGGATCCCAACAGAATACATTTATTCGCTAGCATTCCTCTTACAGTGTCCATGTCACACGTGTAAATATAGAATGATTAAAATAGTTATAATGATGATAACACAGGCCTATATATAACGAATGCAATTATAAAAAAATTTTAGCTACATATAAGAGTGCATTGTCTATGCAGGGAGACTAAAATTATTATTATTTTCAAATGTTTACTTTTTAGAGACTAATTTGCGGTCGCTTAGTTAATGTAGCTACTGTTGCATTATGATAACATATGTTAGATTTCTCTGCATGCTCCCCTGACATATCAACACAAGAAAAATCACCTATTCGCATGTCTTTGTACTACCAATATATATTGCTTTCTTTACAAAGCAATGATAAATACTCTTAAAATAATCATCCATCTCAATGCGAAATAGCAGTCACACTCCACAGACTTTTTTTTTATATCCTGCTCTCATTGTAACATTTACCCGAACAAGACAGCGCTGAAGTCAGAGAGAGGTCAAGCGCATATGAATGAAAGCGAAAACTGTCAACTACTTTTACATTACAGAGAAAGAACAGCGATGCATCCATCTCTAGACAACAGCTGTGCAACAATCACAGAAAGTTCAGCAGTGAATGTAAAAGCAGCTCAATATCTGGCTATGGAAAGCACACTGAGAGGCTTAAAATTATGGAACTAACTGTTATTTAGGGCTGTAGAAGTGCAGGTTAATGTTAATAGTTATGTAAGGCTCGCCTTGACTGTTATGTAACTTGTTGGAAAGTAGCTACATTGTCATTTTTCGTTCTCAAGCGAGACGCACAGGAAATAACACGGCTAACGATGACATGAAGGTTCACTCCTTGAAGAAATATACAAGAAGGGGATTTTTGTTTATTGTTCAAATGTCGAAAAGCTTTGACTTATTGATTTTAATCGCGCTTTTACGTTCAGGCTGCATTTCAAAATTAGACAAAACTCCTTAGTCTTGCTCAAATTAAACGGTAATTTCATTATATGTTTTACAAGCAATGGCATCGAAAAATGCAGATTATTATCAAAATATTCCGTCTTCTTCTTGAGTATTGACGGAGAATTCCTTTTGTTTTCCAAGCAGTCGGCAAGTTATATTCAATAATTTTCAATGTATATATTTTTGTGTTGCCCATGTGGTATTATTATTTTTTTTTTTTTTCGTAAAAAAAATATCAAATATTTATTCTTGAGACAATGCATACGCCTCTGCATTATGTTAAAATCGTTAAATATTTCCTAAAGTATTTTTTTTTTTTTTGTGCTATAAAACAATGAAAAAAGAGAGAAAAGATATAGCCTACGGCTATAGCATTTTATATTCTCTGTGCGCCTTTAATGTGGTGTTATTAGGCATAATACGTGTGTAATACCTAAATGGATTTTGAGTTCTTTTTTTTTTTTTCTTTTTTTTTTTATAGCTATTTTTTCTTAAAGTAAATTTGAATATTGGGGTTGCCACAACGGGTTAACTGACAAAACAGGCGCAGATATCTTAGTTAAAAGTCATATCCATCAAATAATCTAACATAGCCACATTGTAATGGCGTTTTTCCATGGATTTGATTGTTGTGCTTTTATTTTCTGGGGGAGATGGGAGTAATGAGGATAACAGGCGAGTGAAACGACTTCCTTCAAAAATGTGCATTCCATTGTACGGATCAATACATAACACTTTCTACTACTACTCTAACGGTGCATGAATGAAAATGTACCAGAACGTTTGAATAGATAGAGTGTTAAATAGAGTCGAACAATTCATTTTATTACCATCATTCACATATCTCAAAACCTAATAACCCGTAGAAGGAGAATATGAACATATTTCGAAAAAAAATAATAATAATAAAAAAAAAAAAAAAAACTCAGACATAATGCATTCCGTATTCGCCCCCACTGTTTGATGTGCCAATATGTTTATATTTTCCCGAAGTCAGTATCTCCTCCTGTCGGTGGGCTATTTCTCACGCGCATGCATGCACGCGCACGGCAGTCTGCCCTCGCGCCTGCACTTGTGCACACCCCCAAGAGGAACATGTAAACATTGTAGCGTATATCGCATTTTCCTTTAAGCTCTAAAGCACCTCTTTGCAACTAGCATGTCGTCGGATCACATTTGAAAACAAAAATACATCCAAATGGCCACGAATTAGAAACACTGCAATGCTCGATTCATTAGTTTCATAGCCTTGGGGCACAGTTTAAATTTGCACATGCTAATGATCTTGTGTTATCTGAGACACACACACAAAGTTGCATGCATGCATAGTAGGCTACTCCTAATAGTACAGACCGCGTGCTTGCCTGGACTTACTAGTGCTCAGATGGCCCCCCTCCCTCCATATGTAGAGGTCTCCTCTCTTTTTCTGGAAAACGTTGCAGTTTCTGACCGTTAAGAAATGCACAATGGTGAAACGATTTATCATTTTTTAGATTTTAATACCCAAACAGCATTTTTTGCAGTTCGCAAAAATCGCTCAGGGAGAATTGTGCACTGGCGATGATCTTGATGTGCCTAATGGGGCGATCAAGCAAGTTGCAACCAAGAACAAAAGCCCAACAGTGACTCCCTTCTTGGACTGAAGTCCTTTGCTCCTACTATATACTGGTCCCAAACAAGCATAATTATGTGAGGCCGTGAATAGAGTTAAGTACTGCAAACTATTTAAATAAGACCATGTAGAGAAGCGATTTCGTCACGATTTGACATTTTAATGCATTAAAACGATACTCTGGGGACTTGGTTATTTTATTTTTTATTTTTTTCTGACAATAATGAGGGGTACAAAAGTGAAATTAAATTACTTAGACAATAATTCGTCCCGCTGAATTAGTGGGGCAAAATCTAAAAGCAGGCGCTGGTTTTATTTAGGGCTGAAATGTCATTTTGATTTGTGTAATTCACATTTCCTTCTTTAAGCGTTAAATCCTGACTCTTGTTAACACCAGGGGTTATTGTTGCTGTAGTTATGCAATGATTTAATTTAAACTCAGTTTATTTCGAAATGATAAATACATAGAAATAATAAATATGTTAACTTGTGGAGTCTCCCCGTTGGTATTTCTCAACCCTTCAATTCAATTGTTAAAACCATAGTCAAAAAATAAATATTGAAGGCATTTTGTTGTTGTTGTTGAACGTTTAATTCTTTAATATTGTACGAAAAGTAACCAAACATTATTTTGTGAACTAAATTTTACATACCCTACGAACGCATTTTCCATAAATACCGATTATCTCTAACATGAGTTACCGGTCCTTTACATGCGGATAAATATGGGAAATTGAATTATATACAAGTAATAATTTCTTGCAATTGCCAAAAGCAATAGACAGATAGTTTTATATTTTATCACCTACATAAACAAGATTGACACGGAGCTTCAGGCTTTCACTACACGGTTTATCGACATGACATTAAATAACAACAACTGTGTGCTACTCAGACTGGACTGGAGACGAAATGTTGCACTGGATACAAAAGCACATTAATACTAATCGGTTAGGTAAACGTGTAGACTGTGGTAATACTGGGTAATTCACATTTGGTACACATAATCTATAACATTCTTTTCAGTCAAGACTATTCATCGCAATATTCGTAAAACCATTTCATTTTCCATATATCTAGGGACCACATTTTTTTTTTCTCACAAATTCCCTTAAACTGTATTATGACTATTTACAAAATAAAATATTACATTTTAAACTAGGTGAATCTTTATGTACAAAAAAAAAAAAAAAAAAAAGTCTGTGACCTGCTGGTAGCATGCAATTGGAGTTCTCTGTGCAGTCTTCCGAAAATATGAATAATAATAAAAAAAGACATAAAGAAGAAAATTGCAAAAGAAATAGAGGGCAAAAATCAGAAAAAGGCTGTCAAGAGCGTTGCACACCCCGTCCATGCACTGCTCTCTCTAGACAGCGGTTTCAGAAAACCTCTCAGATTCTTCACATCGTGTGTGTGTATGTAGGTCCACGCGAGAATAGGCTGACTTTTGAGTCTTGGTTCCAAAGCAGTCTTAATTCTGCAGTCTTTTGAAAATATTTACACGTACCATTCATTAAAATTTGACGAAAGGGTGCTGTGGCTGCTCGTGTGGTGAACTGTGGATGATGCTGGTGATATGGAACTGCTGCTCTGGTTTTCTGTGGAAGGGGACACGATGGTGGGCGGCGTGGAGGACTCGTAGCCGGAGCTGGCTGCCGGGGAGGGTTGGGATCCTTGAGACGACGACTCGTGAACCTGAGAACCATAAAACTATACTTTTACATGTGCCTCGTCATTTTACATCTTCAACTGTGCCAACCGATTGCGCCCGAACATGTCTGTCAGATTGTATTCAGCTTTATGTTTAGATTATGGCGGCAGATTTAGCGTTAGCTTTTATATCAAAATCACATATCATTTTGGTGCATATTACAACATTATCCAACACATTAAAAACATTGCATAAGATGCCATAAATAAAACTTTAAAAGCAATGCAGAAATGAAATGAAAAAAAAAAAGAAGAAGTAAAGAGTAAAAAAATAATAATAATAATGCACAATAATGCTTTTGTTACCTTCATGTGTTTCCGGAGGGAGCTGGGGTGTGTGTAGGATTTGTCACACATTTTGCAGAGATATGGTTTGTCAGAAGTATGGACGTGCATGTGTTTCTTGCGATCACTGCTGTTCGCAAAGCGTCTGTCACAGCCTTCAAACTCACACTTGAACGGTTTTTCACCTAACAGAAACAGAACAAACATCTCTTAAAATACGCATTTGAGGATGCCAGCACGTTTTGTTATTATTATTGTTTACATATATTGAAATAGTTACATTTAGAAATACATAAATACACCAAATAAATATGAGCAAATATAAACGCGTTGAAAAAAAAAACTTCCTTTCCATATTCCACTACGAAACACGACTCATAAAAAATATATATCTTTAAATTTCACCCGAATTGTTGAAGTTATTTTGCAACGGTTCTGTAGCCTACTTCAACGTTTAATTTGTTAGATATCATATAACCTATATCGAATAGAAATAATAATTCGCGTACCGGAATTGTGCTTAGCATGAAATTTGTCAACAGGACAAAGAAACAAATAATGAAATAATTACAAAATAATACTATCATTATTTACTTGCCATTTTAAGGCTCATAATTACAACATATACACACAAAATGTTACCAGTATCATATCAATGAATGTACATGGGGGGAAATGCATTTCTTACCGGTGTGTGTTCTTTTATGGATTTTCAGATTTTCCGATCTGGCAAATACTTTTCCACATCCGGGGAACGGACACGGAAACGGTTTCTCTCCGGTGTGCACTCTGATATGATTCACAAGTTTATACTTTGCTTTAAACGGTTTCCCTTCCCGGGAACATTCTTCCCAAAAGCAAATGTGATTCGACTGCTCTGGTCCCCCAACGTGCTCCACCGTTAGGTGGGTCACGAGCTCGTGCATGGTGCTGAAAGTTTTGTTGCAGGACTTTTTCGGATTCGTCAGCTGCTCTGGTTCGACCCATTTGCAGATGAGCTCTTGCTTTATGGGCTGTCTCATGTACCGAAAGAAGGCCCCTGCCCCGTGATGGGCAGCCATATTCATGTTCATGGGGCCATAGCCGTGCAACTGCGTCGAGGCGTAATGCTCAGACCTGGGGCTCGCGACGTGACCGTATTGCTCGGCCCTCCCATACATGTCCCCGGAAAAGCCCAGGCGCATCTGACTGTTCACCACGTTGGAGGACGCGTGCGTGGCCGCTTGCTCGTGCAGTCCCGGGAAGAGCAGGTGCCCAGCGGCGTCAGTGTGTCCATGTGGTCCGGCGAAACTTCCTGCGGCGGAGGCGAACAGACTGTGTTGCGCGCTTGTGGCGTCTCCGAAGCCCCGATTGCGAAAGAGAAAGTCCCGAGTGGAGTTGAAGGCGGCGGTGGAGTATGAGCTGACATGAGTGGGGTGATGATGGTGTCCCAAGGCAGCGGCGGCGGCGTAACCGGGCGCTTGCGAGGAAAACGCCGTTTGCCCAGAACCGAGGTCGTGGGAGCTGTGGTTGATTTTGAAAGCGCCCATACCGTCGGCGAACGGATTGATACCCAAAGCCACTTCTCTGTCTGCAACTTCGCCTGTTGAGTGATGCCTGGTGGAGCCGAAAGTAGTCACTCCAATGGTGGGATACTGTGGTCCTGCGTCCAAGAGCATCTTCAGTCTGCAGCGGAGGAGACTGAGAGAGGAAGAATCTCTAGCAACTGTCTCTGCTTGCTATTTCTCTGACTTAAGTCTGTGCGATGCGAACTCCGATCCCCTATTCCTATTTACTTTTGGTGGAGAGGAATTTCCCTCACCTGCTCATCCGATGCGCACGCAAATCATGTGCAATATTGTCTTTTGCGGTTTATCTTCCTGTGGCGCAACTTTCACCTCCTCAGTCAGGCGGTGAGCTTCAGACTGATAGTTGCAATCATTCCTGCAGATAAATGAATTGAAAAGACAACACAGTCCACCCCTGATGAATGGGGAAGGAGGGGGGCAGCACGTGACCCCGTGCTTGGACCATCATTGGAGAGGGCGCTCTACCCCTACTAACATTCACTCACCAAATAACAGCCCGCCATGCCTCAGCATCAGTGCGATTGGTCGGTTTACATCATCAATCTGTGGGATTGTCGGGAGGTTGCTGACTGGGATTTTGCTCTGGATGTTGAAATTCAGGAAACAGAGTTTAGTGAATGCATGACCGAATAATAGCTTTTGTCCTAGACGGAGTACTTCCACGTTTGGCCTACTTACGTGTAAGCCTGATGCTCTGAGAAGAACCTGGCTCGCATCTAGTAAACACTGGCGGAAATGTGATAATAGTGTAGCAGGTTCTTGCATGCATGGAACTCGTGCGTTTCATCCTGAAAAATGTTTTTCCATGCTATTTTGAGAAAAATAAAAAATAAAAAAATAAAATCTATGCTTCACTTTTCTTCTTATTCTTCATAATCGTATACGAGTAAAAATTGCACCCAGCAATATTCATGCTATGTGCAATTCATTCATTCATTAAGTTGAAATCACTGGCATGCTATTTGCATATTAAAAAGAGAGAGAAGAGAAAGAGAGAGAGGGAAAAAAAACTTGTCAACGGTGCAAAATAATAAATATAAAGCTATTTGTTTTTGAAGATGCAATGGATGGGGCAGCTGGGCTAATGTCATGAAGTTTCTGCCTACTTTAGCAGTTGGCATTTCATGTTTGTTTGACTTTCTTTACGTGCATCTTTTAAATGA
Organism: Carassius auratus; assembly: GCF_003368295.1. Taxonomy (NCBI): domain Eukaryota; kingdom Metazoa; phylum Chordata; class Actinopteri; order Cypriniformes; family Cyprinidae; genus Carassius; species Carassius auratus. The sequence goes on from NC_039266.1 coordinate 9,400,417, forward strand.
AGTTTCCACTTCAGAGATGTCTGAGAAAGTCACAGATCTTATGCAAAACACTTTTGTTGTACTGTTGTTGTAATTTAATAATTGCTTTGACATTTACATTAAATATTTAAACGAGAAACTCCATGCCTTCCAACTATATTTTTTTGTGTGTTTCTTTTTTTCTCCCCCTTGTGTGTGTAAAAGTTGTGGGTTGTGGAAGTTGTGAAGTGGGATCTCTCTCTGCAGGAAACTTCGGCGGCTGGAGTTCAAAGCCGCATGAACACCCGAACCATTAAAATATCATCCAGACTGCAGCCTTCAGCTCCATACACAAGCGAACTCCTTGTGTGTGTGTGTGTGTGTGTGTGTGAGAGAGAGAGAGAGAGAGAGAGGGAGAGAGAGAGAGAGAGAGAGGGCCAGGCAAAGCCGTTGAGTTGAATGTTTTGTCTGAAGGACGTTATCTTTATAAAAGAAATCTGGACGATGTCTTCAACAGGTGAAAAACGGTAAGACTCGTAGCGTGGGGACGAAATAATTTTGGAGGCTGGAATCATTGGGAAATATTTTCCGAGCACCATTTTTTTGTTATTATTATTATTATTTTTTTTTTTTCATTCACAACAATTAAATACCTTAAAAGTCTGGACACATTGAAGTGGTAGGTGTAATACGGAATAATGTAGTATTTTTAGTAATAATAATAATAATAATAATTATATATATATATATATATATATATATATATATATATATATATATATATATATATATATATATATATATATATATATATATATAATATTAAATAAATAATTAATTTATATCTACTAAAAGCATCAACATGCCAAGAATGTTCCACGAGAGTGTGTAAAATAGTTATTTTAACTGTCTGTTAATATGTGTTTGAATTGACGACAAAGAGAATTTCTTAGAAATTGGCCTTTTGACTGCATTGGAATGTTTAATTAATGTCAATGATTTTGGGCAATAGCTGACTTTCATTCCCGAGTGTTATGTTCTATTGTCTTTCTTGTCAAATTAAACTCGCTTTGTATCTTGTCATACGTTCCCCTCTTCCCAGCAAAAAGTAGCTGAAAATAAACTTTTCGTTACGTGCTAAAGAAATGCCCCAAGAATGCAACTGCGACCCATTCGACCCTGAGCCCGAACCACTTGACTAACATCTTCACTATTCTTCATAGTCCACACAATGTTTACTTATTTATAACACGGATGGTGTCTGACAGATCAATTCATGACCGGTCTCAAGGGAATACCAATTTACTTGCATCAATAATTGAATGCATCTTGACCCCGATTAAAATAAATCCGCCTAAAGTTAAAGAAACGTCCAAGGTCACGCTTTTATTTTTTTAATAGATTACAATTATGGGTTTTAGACTTAAGTTTTGTGTTCACGTGTGATCGTAAAAGGCCTGTGTGAACATAAAACGGTCACAATGGCCTTCAGATGAAGTAGTGTTTCCGTGAAATGCTTTTGCAGACTTGCAATCACAAACTAAAAAAAAAAAAAAAAAAAAAAATGAAGTTACAATACAAAGTAAAATGGGGGTGGGGGTGTTAACTGTTTCCATTTATCATGGAGACACATGAGCACCAATACTATCTAAATGTCTCCTTACTCTTACATATAATCCGCCTAATCCCAGTGGAGATTGAACAGATGATTTTTGACATCTAATACTAACTGTCTGACCTTTTTAGGTCCGTTCATCCAACACTTCCTAATTGTGTCCGGCTGGTTTGATTAGATAAAGCTTCAAACGGTTGCAATTACGGTAATACTTCTCTATTTGTATTTTGAATTAAAACGTCTATTGTGCAAGGAGGGAAACTTTCACTTCACCAATACTGTAAGAAACACATTGCAATTCACCAAAGCTTATTTCGCCTCCTCATGATGGTATAAACTGCTTTGACACAGAGACTTTTTATGGCTTATGTCATTGCATATTGGAAAATTACGTTCAGTGCCATACAAAGAAACAAATAAAAGCATTAACTGTTATTTACAAGGTCAAAGAGTTTTGAGCAACACTATAATTTATGCTATTTTTTTTTTTTTTTTTTTTTTTTTGATTAAGAAGTCATATATTTTTTTTATAAAACTGTTTGGTTGAAAAAAAAAAACGGCAACATGGACACAATTGTTTAAACATTCTTCATATACCGGGAAAAACAGAAGTTAATTTATTGTGGAAGATCAACACTCTTTAGTCTGTTTTCATGAGGTGGCCACTGTCCATTTGCTTCCAAGCTTTCTATAAAAGACAAACGCAACAGCCGTTTGTTGAATCATGGTTGTACTTTATTTGTAACAGGTGCACTGTCAACAGAATGTTTATTAAATGTCGGTGGGTAATCTGTTGTGATAAACTTTTACGCATCAGAAAGACTGGATTAGATCTGTATTCAGATTTATATTTAGCAGCTACTCAGCTATTTTGTCGAGACTTCTTTGCTGCCCTGTACACGTTTGATGAAGCACTACTTCCTCCGTGCCTTATCCGCCGCCGCTAAACAACTGAGGCCGAAAATTACCCCGGATCATAACAACAGGTCTTTGCGTTACTTTCACCCCCTCCGGACAATAGGCGACCTTCGCGCTTTTCACAAGACACCGATCCCATGTCGACGAAGAAGCACCGTAAAGACAAAAAGGAGGCGCGAAAACTTTTTTTTTTTTTTTCTCGACAAAAGGGTTAAATACAGAGAAATCAGATTCTGAACAAGCTGCATGCAACTGCAAACTTTACCTTTTTGCTAACCGCCGTTTTCGATGTTTATTATGGAGCCCCTTCAAATGTGCTCTATAACGGACTACTAGACAGAACCTATGTCGCATTTTTATCGCATGCTAGTCCATCATTGCGGTAAGCGGCTAAAAGCGCAGTCGCTGATTTTCCACAGCTGTAATATAAAGAAAGGTTACATTGCTTCGATGTAACTTCGACATTGCAGTTAAAAGTACAATAACCTTTGCATAACAAAAACATTTTTTTTTTCATCCGCTGCCCGAGGCTCGGCGCATGCGCGCTCTCTGTTTGCTGTCACTAAAACATTTTTCTTCGCATTGGAAACTGTCACGAGTGACGTCAATCACAGAGCTCTGACCAATTAGAGCGCTCGGTGATTGTTTGGCTCCACGGGCTGCAGCGCCTACCATGAATCTCTATTCAGTATATCAAAGCGTCCTGCTGCTGCCTCTCAACCGAATGGGATTCCACGTAGGCACTGAGATAGCAACTAAACTTTAGGGGAAGTTTATTATTATTTTTTTTTTCTTTCGTATTCTTCAAAGCGATTAAAATATATTTGTCATCATCATTATTATTATTTTGCCTGCTGTCAAGTTATTCTAAAATTAGGAGTAATGAGCGTGGATGCTTTGGGAAGCCCTGTGATGGACCCCGCGTTTTCCAAACGGAACACGACGCTGAGATTAGTTGACTTGGCAGGGGCTCACCACCATCACCATCATCACCACCATACCCCTCAGAGCGTGACAGGCTTCCCGGGGTTCAGCAGCCATCCACACTCAATGGCTCACTCGCACCCTGGGGAGATGACTGCGGAACCCCGCCTGGGGCCGAGTCCATTCGGGCCAGAACACATGGGGCACTCCGCGGCCCTCAAAATCAGCCCAACCCATCATTATCCCCACCACCATCACCACCACAATCATCATATTGCAGGCCACAGTGAAGTGGTCTCCAGTCAAACGGGAGCTTTTGGCCCGGTGCAGGCGGCAACGGTCCCGTACTCTATGTCTCACACGGCCCAGGCGCTATCCGCAGGTAGGGACTTCCTCATTCGCCGAGATTTGACAGCTCAAGCCATGCCCGTGCTGACCGATCAGACATCTGGTTCAGCCTCTCACCACGGAATGTTTGTCTCAACAACAGGTAGCTATCCGGGACACTATGGTCATCACCCCGACCCCGGGAACCATACGCTCTTCCCTGGACTTCATCACGAGCAGCCATCTACCGGAGCACCAGGTGGCCAAGCCTTGAACGGACAAATAAGGTTAGGAATACCTGCCGAAATGTACGTTCGGTCTGATCATTTGAGTCAAGTAGCAAGCTCCAGGGCAGACCCGTTTGCCGCTTCTCCTCTGCACGGATACGGCGGGCTGAATCTGAACATGAATCTCAGCGCACATCACCACCACGGAGCTGGCGCGTTTTTCCGATACATGAGGCAGCCGATCAAGCAAGAGCTCATCTGCAAGTGGCTGGAGCCCGAGCACTCGGCGAAAAAACTTTGCTCCAAAACTTACAGCACCATGCACGAGCTAGTGACACATGTGACGGTGGAGCACGTCGGAGGACCGGAGCAAGCGAACCATATCTGTTTTTGGGAAGAGTGTCCGCGAGAGGGAAAGCCGTTTAAAGCAAAGTACAAACTTGTGAATCACATCAGAGTGCACACCGGAGAGAAACCGTTTCCGTGTCCGTTCCCCGGCTGTGGAAAAGTATTTGCCAGATCGGAAAACTTGAAAATACACAAGAGGACGCACACAGGTTAGTGGCTTCATTTCTCGTCCCTTAGGACAATTTGGTTAAATGCTAAGGCTTGTAAAGCTCCTCTGTCACTAGACACATCGCAATGAAGCTGGAGTGTAAACGGGTCGATGCACAGCAACTTGTTTATTAATGAAGTGAGCTAGCTTGCAAGCTAAACTGATGCACGGTTTCAAAAAAAATCCGCTTTTAAGAAGACTGGCTTTTAAGATATTTTATGGAATTTATTCGCAGAACACTGTCATCATTAGCATCGTTGTCACTGTTATTTGGTGAGTTTTAATAGGCTACTTGTATGTAGTTTACGCTAACAGAATTTTATTTCAACAGTAAGTCGTATTTTCAAAAAAGAAGGGGAGAATATAATGATGGAGCACCGTGGACTGTTACTGTTTCTGATTTCTGGCTTGCTTTTTCTAATCGTGTGTTGTAAAAATAATGTATTCCTTACTTCATCAGATTGCTTACAGCCTTGCAGCACATCCATATGTTTGGGGCCTACTGACTCCAGTTTAGTCGGCTGACGAATATAATAATATGATAATGATAAATAAAAGATGAAGCGGTAGGGTGCTGCCTTATGTTAAAAACCCAAATTATATATTTTCCACAATAAATCGTTTATGGACAGAATCTGTTTGTATTACAATTACTCTAAGTTGTACACAAGTATTTATGGTCACATTGCAAACTGCTATACCCTACTCCTTTGCTACATTTTGGAAACCACAAACACTCGTTAAAAAACAGCACATTTGTTCAAGTACACAGTTATCCCCTCAGAGCGATCTAAAGGCGCATGGTAAAATTTTAGATAAGCTAGTGTCTTTTTTGCTTACACTGCAGCTTTTTGTGTCTTCCAGTTAGCCTACCCTTGGTCCGAAGCCTTTTTTTTTAACCCCTAAAGCAGGCTTTAGAAAGAAACTGTACAAATTAATTGCACAAAAGGACCCGATGTTGTAGTTATTTCCATGTATTTCTGAACTGTAAATAACTACGCATAGACTGTTGACAAAACTTGCAGACTCACCGCATGCAACAAGTTCTGAAAGAGTAAATCAGGCGTGACTTAGGATACACTTTACATGTTACTCAATGCAACATAGTAATAAAATGCATTAGGTTTGAATAGTTAGTTTTACTAATTGTAATGCTTTTGGGGCTATACGCAACTAGCAGCGACTGTGATATATAAATCTGAAATGAAAAAAAAAGTGTATATATATATATATATATATATATATATATATATATATATATATATATATATATATATATTGTTTTTTTTTCTTTCTTTTTTTTTTTTTTTCATTTCAGATTTACAAGAGAAGGTCGATGCACGCCAGTAATATTGTTCTTCTTTTTTGCTTTTTTGCATAATAAGTAAGGCTGCTACGTGTAACGTTTGACTGGAAATTGCATCTAAGATAACAGTTTTTCAGTTCTGATGTGAAACCAATCACATATATTTTCTTGCTTGGGCGGTATTCGAATCTTTGGTTATGGATGTGGTTTCCCAAGGGTCTCTTCCTTGCTGCTTTCTTGTAGTAAACTAATATTCTTGATTGGCTTTCTCGGCCCAACAGCTGAAGGTCAAATTGATATTCAGCAAGCAACTGTAATTAGACAGCAGCAATTACGTCTTATAAACTCTTGGAGCTTATGTCCTTCGGAAATAAGCGTGATGTGATTAAATGTAATTAATTCAAACATTTCTATTGCCTGGCTGCCTTCTCCAGCAGCTATTATGGTTACAGAGGGACGGGCCTAATAGCAGTTTAGATGGTGGGTCATATGTATTTTATGAGATCTTCATGCTCTACATTCCAAAGGTAAATGAAACTACTACGAGGGCACACGCTTTAAAGGACGGATGCCAAATGATCTGTAATTGTGAAAAGAAATCATTGCTGAGAGTCCAAGTCACAAGGGGCCTGTCATGAGAGGAGACAGAGCAGTAAAAAGATAATCACGTCATGGGGCTCATGTGACGTGATTTGCCCTGTACAATTTGATATGCGTTCGACTGATGCAAATTATATTTGCTTATGTGCTCAATGTGTAATAATGTGCTTTACCTGTATTGACCATTGTCACAACTGTTTTGTTGTTTTAGGTGAAAAGCCTTTCAAATGCGAGTTTGACGGCTGTGACAGACGGTTCGCCAACAGCAGTGACCGGAAAAAGCATTCCCACGTACACACTAGCGATAAGCCGTACAACTGCAAAGTCAGAGGTTGTGACAAATCGTACACTCATCCCAGCTCTTTGAGAAAACACATGAAGGTGCACTGCAAGTCTCCACCTCCGAGTTCGGGTTACGAATCATCGACTCCATCTCTTGTTTCTCCTTCATTGGACTTGGGAAGGGAGCCAGCTCCCTCTGCGCTCTCCGAGCCCCTCTCATCATCGTCCCAGCCGGCCAATTTAAGCGAATGGTACGTGTGTCACAGCTCCGGTGCCAATGGCCCTCAGACCCCACCCAGCGGTTCATCCACACCGGGCCATACAGAGGGGCCAACGTACGGCAATCCTGAACGGAGGGACGCCTTCTAGCAAAATGTAATCTTATTTTGGCAAAGTGACTAAAATGACTTTCACATCTTATATTATTTGGACAGTCCGTTTTGGACTGAATGCTCGCAGGCTGACGCCTGTGGAAGTCAGTTCAAAGAGCAGGCTTGTTCACTTTTACTGCCTTACTGAAGGATGCACTGGCCCTTTGACAGCTAATGTCACTGCCTAACCACCAGTCGATATAAAACACGTCCCGAGTGTCCATGTTTCTAAATAGTGTACCGACCGTACGCATGTCACTGTATTATTTTGTAAATTCTGCTTTGATTTCAATATCTTTTTTTATTTATTTTTTAATCGGTAAATATTTTTTTTTTCTTTTTTTTTATTACTGAACCAAAGTGCTTAATTATTAAACATGTACAGTTAATGTCTATGTGTAAACAGTAATTTTGTAAGGTTTTGTCGTTCAGCAGTTTTTAAATGTTTGCTACTATACTTTGTACAAAAGTAATATTTGGGATATTTTGAATTTCATAAAGACGTAGACTCTTTCCTCCTTTTGTGCTTTCACCAGCCAAGCCAATTTGATGGAAACGGTGTTATTGTATTTGATATGAAGGTTCATTTATGATTAGTCATTAATCAATGTGGTTATTTTGTGATTTTGTAAAACTTGTCAGCAATCCATTTTTATGAAAAAAATATTAATTATCAGAAGAGACCTTAAAATGTGTACCGAAATGCCTTGTAAGTTGTCAGTATTTTGAATAAATTGTGTATGATTCAAAGCTAAAAGAGCTCCTACATTTCGCTTTAGTAGGAATATATATACAGCAACTCTTATATATATATATATATATATATATATATATATATATATATATATATATATATATATATATATATATATATATATAATTTTCAAGTTATACGTTATTTAAATTAGGCATCGTCTAATAGAAAACACCTAAATGATTACAATATACACGATCCTAAGTGACTCAAACGTAATAGCTATTAAACACCAGCCAACTTAAAATGAATTTAATTATCTTAGCGATAACTTGTTTTTTATCCTTTTGTATTGCTTATGCACACAAATATACTCCAGCTTTACACTCCAATTACATGGGCAGCAATTGATGAAAGAGTTGCATATTTTCACACAGACTTCAAAGAGGCTTTTATACAAAGCGACATTTTTTTTCACGACGGTGAATCTTCATGGTGAGTTAAGAATTCAATAGCAAAAGCCGAGTCAAATTTAAATAATATGGGCGAAGGGACGTAGATCCCGTTTTCTCAGAAAGAAATGTAATATCTCCTCCAAAGAAAAATAACAGTAAAATACGCTTTACTCTCATTTAAATTGATATTTATCAGTTCGTTCATTAGTTCGGTCGGTTTCATTTTATTGGTTTGACAAATATCAACAAAGACCAATGTAGGCTATATATAACCTAAACGGATATTTGTCTTTATTTCCACTTGATGCACAGAACGATGTTCATTGTTTTACAATAACCTAAACTATATGGTTGTTGCATAACTGAGCAAGTGCGCCATTTAAAATCAACAAATGGCTCGATCAATAAATATTTCTTCACGTTGAGTCCTCGTCCAACGAATGCAGAAATCTACCATTACGAGCAGCCTCAGAACTTCCTTTGTATGGTTATATTCTCATGTGGCTTTAAAACGTTAACCTCAGTGTTAAGCACCAGATTTGCTCAAGGGTGTGTGTGACTGGGTATATAGCGCGTTTAGCTTTCCAACTTTTTTGTTGGATATCGAGTCAAATAAATACAGCGGGAAACAGCCAAACAGTGGCGAAGTATAGTGTCAGAGGGTCTATCAGAGGAGAGAGATAGTTTGGTCTCAATTGAAACAAGGATCCTTTGAAGTGTTTTTATTATCAGTGGGATTCTTGCATGTCGTCTAAACGACGCTGATGACACGGAAAGGCCTCTCTGTGTCACCATTTTGATCGCGCAATCTTTTCAATCGTGTTTGAAGCTTTTCATTCAAGTATACAGATGTATTTGACCAGAATCAAGTACTTCCAAGTAATACAAACTATCCACAAGCTGCCTCTCTCGGACTCCTTGTGAGTCACTCTAGTCCGTGTGTCAAAGTATTATTCCCATTCTCTTTCCGGTAAACCAAGCATTCTCTAGTTAGTAGGCCTATAAACTGTTGCATCCAGCAGCGTTTAACTTTTTTGGAAAACACGATTACACATAAGGAATTAACCATTTCACAAAACAGCCTTAATCATCTCCCTTAAAGTAACTTGTTGTAGTGCAAAAAATACGACAATTAATATCATAATTATAATAGGCTACTCGTATTATTTATTCTTAATAATGTTCAGAATACATACGAAGCACTTATACGTGTGAAGTGAAACCACTGACGCATCCTAAAAAAAAAAAAAAAAAAAAAAAAAAAAAAACTTTTCACAATATGGTGGACTTGGCCTAACTATGAATTCACATTCTGATTAAATCAATCAACAGCATGTCTCCGTAATGGAAGAAGAAGAAGAAGAAGAAAAAGAAGAAGACAAATATTCTTTGTTAAATTGAAGCCAGGGCTCATTTGAGAGTGAAATATAATTTCTTTGTGAAATAATTGAGGCGATAATCACACTTCCGGAAACTGTCCTGCATTATTTAACAAAGCTCTTTTAATAGGGGATTAGCGGTTCTCTCCACACCATTCAACGCTCTGTTTAATGTCATAATTACATGACAAGGGCTGACTGGAATTCGCATGCAAAACGACAGGACAGGTGCAATGGCAAATAAATAAATATATAAGTTAGCCAAGAACAAAAAAACAAGTTAAAACAGATGAGGCAACTTTTAGGGCAAACTCTACTCTACACTAACTGGCGCTGACCTTTAAATAGTTAAATAAGTGAGTACCTCCTTATCACTTAGCTACTAGCGTTAAATACATAAATAATATTCTATAAGCCTCAGCTTTGACAGTTTGATAAGGATTTGGTTTTGGTGAAATAAGGTTTCAGTTCGAAACGAAGGAAAGCCAAGACAAGTAAATTGTCCATTTATGCGTGTTATATTGAACATTGACGAAATGAATATTAAATGTTTACAAAAATAAACTAAACAAACAAATATATACATATATATAGAGAGAGAATTAATAATATACAGAGGAAACGGTATACAAACTATTTTTAAAGCATGAGTTCAATTATGTCCAAACATTTGTTGAATTTGAGTATATTACGCCACAGTCCACCATTTATGTATTTAGTTAGTTGCAATAATTTACACTGTAATGCAAACGCAATTAATTGCAGTATAATATTACCATATGTACATACTAACTACATGCATATATGCTAATTACAACACAAACACTGCTATGGAAAAAGATGTAAGATCCTTCCTGAAAACTATTTCCTAAATGAGCTCTACTTTGCTTTGGTAAACTTCCCGGGTTTAAACGTGAAAATCGTACCAACACAAGAAGTTTCATTTTGAAGAAACATTAAACATAAAGTTTCAGCACCTGTAGAAATGCCAGCAGCTGGATCCCATGTTGTTTCAGTTTTGTCTCACGTGAAACAAACTTGACACATCGTGGCATCACTTCCTGCACCATTGCGTTTGGAGGTGGAATGGAGAAGAGAAATGTTACTGGCATGGACTAAATGAAAAGAAATAGCAAGAAATGACTAATAAATTGGGAAGCCTGATTGAATACGCTCCTAAATAGTCAGATTACCGCAGTCTTCTTATTCGGTGGCGCTGAGTTATTGTACTTTCATGGATGAAGGAGTTTGTCTGTAGTGAGAATCAGCCCCTATAGTTAGCAGAGTGAACACTGATCTCTAACAACCTTCAGATAATGTAGCAGAATGTACCGCACTACTTCGCACCTGCACTCTGAATGGGAACCTTCTTTCAATGTAAGATACGCTTGTTGGCCTTGAATCTCAAAGCAGCTGCTTGAATGAGTCGAGCGACCCGTGCTTATTTCGCTTCCTTTGATCTCTGATCTCTCCCTCTCTAATTTGTTCGTATAGTCTGCATCAAGGACTTTCTATTTGCTATTAAAACATTAGAGTCTATAAGGGCCGCATGAACAGGATAGATGCCATGCAAAGCAGCACGCTATGTGGGGAGCATCCTGCACTTCCACAAAAAAAAAAAAAAAAAAAAAAAAAGGTTTCATGCATTAGTCAGTGAAAGCGCATGTCGTTTCTGTTTTATTTAACGGAAGGATCCAAGAGAACACTGTTCAAGTCAAGATAAGATGCAATACAAACGCAGATGTGCACTGTGTGTGCTGCAAGAAATGCATAGTATGTAAGCTGCCATGTTTTACCTGCAATTATTTCATTTCTGGTTCCTATGCATGTTCACCACCAACCTTTTCGCGTGACTAAAAACAAAAACTAAACAAAGAAAGAACATGGCGTGGTGGTTCACATTTGCCTAGTGAGCTGTTATGAATGTTTTATTAGATTTTCTAGTTTTAGCTGAAATATTGCCTTCTTCTAGGCTTATGCAAATCAAAAAGAAAATATTTATATATTGGTATTCCAAAGGGAAATGCCTCTATATAGTAAACATTGTTAACTCAGTTGGGTTTCCTTTAAGGACTCACATATATTACAGTTTAATTCAAAGTACAGCATTCAGAGTGGTCCATCATCGCACAAACTGACACTGAAATGCAAACAACAGTAACCAAATTAACTGAATTTCCATATTTTCAGTGCTCCCTATGGATGGTCCACCTTAATCTCTAGATGCCTCAACTGAATGGTCAAAACTGTGCTGGCAATAAACCATGTATAGTCTCCTAATACGAAGATACAAGAGGCATCAATCAATGCAACTGCTCCAGCATTAAGCGTGCGATACAATAGAGTAATGATGATAATGAAAAGTAAAAATAATGAAATCGTTTTTATGGGAGTATCAGATGTATTTAAATGGGCCATACATCATCACCATGGGCAAATGATAATGAATTGCAGAATGTGCCCTTCAGCGATTAAGTATTTCTGAAATATAATATATCATCTCGCGGTTCATATTTCATATTATGAGCAACACATGAGGCGGTTTGTGCAGAGAAAGGCAAAGAGAGGCGAAAACGTTTTTCCTCTATTAAAGTTTGAAGCAGAGGAGGAATGTGTTGTAGCCAAATATCCTTAAGATGGGTACGTCGAATTGCAAATATTAATTATTCTGTGTCATAAAACCAAAGCAGGCTTACTCTTAGTATGTGACCGGAAGACAGTCTTGGCATGTGATGGCAAAATACTCGGTTTCATCTGGATTTATCTCATTTGAACCGTTGGCGTAAATTGTGTGACGTCAAGAGAATGGTTGGTAATTCTATATGTTCAGTAAGGAGGTGGACTTCTATATGACAAGCTGCCACAGGCTTCCGTTTGAACATCTGCACTAACCGGACATGAACCTCTCGGAAACAAACCAACTGCTATCATCATCATCATCATCATCATCATCATCATTATTAGTCTATGCCTTCCTTATAAGCAGCCTCAGCAACAGGTTGTGAAATGGTTTTGGATTGTGCAACTTTCCGCAGGTGTCAGGTTTCAGAAGTCTGGGAGTATCAGTGGAGATTGACCTCTGGTCACCTGCACGAGGCATGTTTCAGAACTCTGCTGTGCGAGGAAGAGCCTTCGCACTGAAACACTGACACCCGCCATGGAACAGATCAATTTACATTTAAGGTAAAGTAGCGCAGCCAACTGACTGGAATGAGAACTGAGGTGAAAACACTGAATAGAATAGAATAGAATAGAATAGAATAGAATAGAATAGAATAGAATAGAATATATAATGCTATGTTGCGAGTTTTCGAAAACAGAAGCACAAACAGATGAGGCATCATGCATCATATTTCAGACATGCAAATGTGCATTGCCAATGTGATGTTTTAAGTCATTGGTTTATGTGCACTATTTCACACGACGGCTCGGGAATGTGCTGTTCACGGTGAAAGCACAGTTTGAGCAGGGGGAATAATTCGTGTGATCACTCTAGCAGCAACCCCGACTTTGGGTCATTTCTTCATCTCCCGCAGAAAAGACATTACGCCTCTGATATTTACATACCCTGTAATATTTGTCAAACATTCATAAATTACAAATTAATGAAATGTTCCACAGCCCTCTGAGATCACTCTAATGAAGCTATGGAGTATTATGGGGATTTCTGACACATCTTTGTTAAGTTTAATGTCTTTTGCATCATCACGGTCTATTAAACAGTATTATGTCTGTGCTGTCAGTGACTATATGACCTGCTGAAGGTAACAACACAATCCCGAAACAAATCACCCACGGCCAGAGGAACAAAGAGCTACATACCTGATATTTATTTATTTATTTATTTGTCTAGTGTAATATAAAATAAAGCTTAGTATATATTTGTTTACTTATCTGTGCTCCTTAAAATTTCTTAATTTTCAGATATTATGTGAACATGTTGGTTCATTAATATATGTATTTTCTCAATGTAAGGTATCATTTTACTGTCTTCATTTTATTATGTGTATTTATTTATTTTTTTGCTTGCTAATAATTGTCGCGCTGTTTAATTAATGTATTGATTTAGCTCGTATAGGATATTTATGCGTGTGTGGAATTTTTGGAGGTGAGGTTCCGAGTGAAATGTCAACAGCCACCTGCGTGTTGTTAAAGCACGACGCTTGAAGGGGGTGTGGATCAATATTAATTACCGGCAAGTAAAGTGTCATTCAACTGCAGTTCATTTCCGCTAAGGCATTCTTTCTCTCCTTCTTTCTTTCTTAGAGCTCCAGACGCGTGGCAAGGCTTCCAACATCGACTTTTCCAATTAGACACACACAAGACAAGTTATCTCGATATATGCACTCTCTGTACTTGACAAATGACAGGTTTTCAAGTCTGTCTTGAAGGAAATTTAAAGGTGTAAATAAGAGAAAGAAATGCCTGATGAGTGTCAGTAGCAACCTTTTCTGATGTACGTTAATAAAACATTATTATGATGACTTCTTTTGTTCTTTTTTAGACAGAAACAAAACAATGATGTCATGTTTACAACTGTGCAAAATAATATGATAAAAAATAAAATGCATTAAAAATGCCAAGATTTGAATAATTGTAAAGGATTATTAATAATAATAATAATAATAATAATAATAATAATAATAATAATAATAATGCTATACTACTACAGGTTAATCTATCGGTGTTAAGCTAAGATATGAAATTCATAAACATGGTTGTTCACAAATAAGAAAACTTTTTTTTTTCTTGACTTAAATCTAGTTTTAATTGTCGCCGACATTTCAAAAACATTTCCGTTACCACATGCTGCATCTAAACGTCTTGATCCTGACACAAAAGCTGATGATCTTCTTTTGTTCAGTCCCAAATCATCATAAAAACGGCAGAATTATGTCTAGCGATTTTTGTCCCCCTTGTGCACGAGTTAATTCATCAAAAGCAAAGTTTTCTATAAGATTTTTTTTCCCCTCTCCCCATATAATGAAAGCTTTAAATAATAAGTCGACCACTGTGACATTCTTTAGACTAGGGCTATTTTTCATAATACGCTTTTGTGTGGCTGAGGAAACTCCACAGACGAGGACTGGGGAATAGTCTGAGATTTTCCCCATTATTTGCACAGATTCAGTGTTAACAGCTAGTTAAAATGTGTGGTTTCAGACGCTGGCTGTACCAAAGAAAGGCCTTTTTGACATAAAAATGATCTAAGAGACCAGGTAAGAACTATTTTATTTTATTATATTATTATTTATTTTTTAAGGGACCAAACCAAAGATCACAAACATGGCTGGCTGACCACAGAAAATGCATGTAGCTATTTGCCTTCACGAGACACGAAGGAAACCAGAGATTGATACAAGCGTTCTTATGACGGACCAAGATGGTTTCCTTTTGAACGTAATTAACTATATGCTTAAAATCAATTGTTTCCCGTGCCCAGTAAGGGTCCCTGGCTGCAAGCAGAGAGAGAGGCCTATTTTAGCACGTGTGGAAGCAGGAAGTAGCTGTACCTGTCATTCATTAAGACGACACAAACTCAATAGAGAGAGGGGAAGCTAGATTGGACCTCCTCGTTATACCTGCCGCGCAATTAGTCTTACTTGTTTCTTTAATCCGTCTGTATCCTCACAGTTAGAACTGAACTTGCGGAAAAAGAGGGAAGAACGCAACCATCAAAAAACGAAAAAAAAGAAGATTTTTTTTTTTTTTTTGATTTGATTCATGTTTTACCAAATTATAAAAGGTATTACAGTAGTTTATATTTATGTGGGATGCAATGCACTGAGCGATCTTGATTTTATGGCTTGCAAATTATAACATGATTAACATTATCATTTCCCAAACCAACAATGCCATAGGCTTTTCTTTTTTCTACGGGATGGGATGCAAAGTATACAAGTGGCCATGGCCATTGCCTTCCGCTGCCATACAAATGTGTCTTGTAAGTGGTAAATTAGACAGACAGACAGACAGACAGACAGACAGATAGACAGATAGACAGATAGACAGACAGATAGATAGATAGATAGATAGATAGATAGATAGATAGATAGATAGATAGATAGATAGATAGATAGATAGATAGATAGATAGATGTACCCATCATCAAGTCTTTGATTCCCCTTTTTTAGCGGCAGGCTGCAAACTTACAGTATGAGAGATAATAAAGCTGTGCCCCGTCGACCTGTAGGTGAATCAGCACACACTTGAACTGGAAAGGGACTTGACCTTTGCCTTTATGTTGTGCTCCAGTGTTTGTCTAAATGACAATCGGTCTTTATAAAGGACGCGCGCAGGCCTGACACCTCCTTTTCATCAGATGGATGTTCGAGCTGAGAATGAATCCCGTGGATGTGAAAGGCTTCTAGATGTTTGTAAACGTTTTTGTGTCTGGTCTCTGTTTTCAATCAATATTAAGACAGTGTGTGCTCATCAACGAGGATTATACTTTGTGAAGAGGCGGCAGGGTGAATTCATACATGTGGTTAAAATGCATATACGCCACTGCTATAGCAGGCATCTGAATCATATTTGATAGTCAGTATTTTAGGAAATGGGATTATGATCACCACTGATAAGCTACTACTAAATATTGTATAAACTTAATTTTCTGTAAAGTTGGTTTACAATGATTTGTATCTAAAAAGCGCTATACAAATAAACTTGAATCGAATTATAGTCGATGTACGCGCTAAGAAAAAATAAAAAGACCAATGACTCAATAATTATTATTTATAATTATTATACATATTCCAAAATATCAAATGATAAATGATCATTTTTATTAAGCAATATTAACGTTGGGGGCAAACGAGAAACGCACTTATTTGAAACATTTGGTGAGGTGTCCCCTTTAAATGGGGGTGGACTGAAGATTTTGTTCTCTAACACCCTAAAATGAAAGTAAAGCGGCGAGTTCTAAAACAACAGATCAATACAAATATAATATGCTATTTATTTAACCTGAAGTCCAGTCTTTTCGTTAAATGTAAAAGTTTTTGGAAAGCACCGATAATGCATAACAGCTGTGGATACTAATACTGTCAAGTTAACTGTTATCTCGCTTTTGGCTAAGTTAAGAAAATCGGAATATCCCATGAACAACGGGGGCATAACAACTATTTTGTATTAGGCTGCTCAAGAATGTTTGGTAGTTGAAAAGTACGATTTCACTCCGTGTTCCTTTTTTTGAATAAATTCAGCAACAAGTCCAGTTATGTTCGATTACATTTTAACATGAATAAAACCTGAACGCTTCACATAATACTGATATTTTTTGATCAGCAGTTACATGTTGTTCTCTGACTTTTTAAACGTTTAAAATAAATAATAATTATTAAATTGTATTATCATCATCATTATTATTATTAGAGAGAGGCTACATTTAAGAAAGCATGTTTAAAGGAAAGTGAGTGAGACTGGGAGAGGTGAGGGGGGGTGGAAGGAGGTTACTTGATGATTGCTCATGTAATTCAAACAGAGAGCCATGAAAGTTGACACCAGACACATAAAAAGCCGCTTCTCGAAATTAATGCATGGTCCATATTAAACACGCTGGCCAATGGGGACCAGATGAAGCTCTGGATTCCGGGATCAGATTAGCCATAATAAAAGTTCATTCTGACTTTACAATTACTTTTACAACGACTTTGTATCATTGTACTAATGTATCTGTCTTCATCAAGTGGTTCATCTTAGATGTGCATAATTTGGAAATTCTTAAACTGTATGGCATCAATCATCAATTATCTGGTTTTCCACATTGTCCAGTGATATTAAGAACATCTAAAAGCCGGAACACAAAAGCCCCTTCTCTCCAGAACTTTGTTCTTTTCACTTGGTTGATCAAAGAGCTCTAAAATTGGTGTCCAGGAGATGAACATTGTTGGGGTGACACGATGACAATGGGGAGTGAAAGTGTGCTGGAGCAGATATGTCAATGCTGGAAAGAAAAGGGACGGGAAAGGGCTCTTTTTAATTCATAGAGCATATGAATTTGCCTTGGCTTACTGAGGGAAATTAAGCGTTCCGCTCGCACGTCACTATATGATTACACAACACGTTGATGATATACAGTAAGTGAAACATTTTGCCTTCTATGGAAAATTAACGATTTTTTATGACATGCTTATGTATAGATTTCCAAAGAAAGAAAGCAAGAGGCCTCCTTCAAGTCTATATTCTCTCCAGTGTACAGAACCTGCTGCTCCAACAAAGAGTTGAAACGTTGAAAAGCAGCTGAAGTGACTAGAACGTGGACATCAACGGAATCAACAATATTTGTATTCATTTGAGAAACGAGGGGTCTGAACAACAAGACAAAACCAGACAAAGACAAAAAAGCGACCATGAATACCGCCATTGTCCGTGGCTTTGAGATTCTGATTCACCATATCATAACCCCCGCGACGAAGAAAACATCAATATTCCCAGGGAAAGGAGATGTTTCTATGGAAAACCGAAGAATTTTAGCGAATAACAGATCTGGTGTAGGGACAGGAGGGAGAAAAGAAAAAAAAATGAAAGAGATCAAAGGGTGAGCTCTTGGGAGCGTGGATGCGCCTGTGAATCAAAGATAGACGATGTTGACTTTTAAGTACTTGGCAAGATTTGGAAAGGCGCCCGAGCCCCGTTTCCAAGACACTCTCCTAAGAACATCCAAAGCAGCCATATACTCTCAATGGAGAGAGAGAGAGAGAGAGAGAGAGAGAGAGAGAGAGAGAGAGAGAGAGAGAGAGAGAGAGAGAGAGAGAGAGAGAGAGGCCAAGTGCAACTGTATACAAATTAAAATTGAAAACATTTCAAGGTAACACACTGAATACACATTGCTGAATAGATCAGTATCATATATTGAAATGTAAATATAAATAAATCGAAAATAAATGAAATAGCAATTCTAATAAGATAACTAAAATAGCATTTATTTATTTATTTATTTCGAATGGGGTTGCGAATGGCATAAAATGAAGAAAGCACTTCTTGAAACTCAACTCGCATGGCAGATTTTTCTCCAAGGCGTTTTAGCCTGCATTTGCAGGTTTGTAACACATGCGTCTTTAAGTCGTTGCTAAGTAAACAGCACTGAACCTTTTGTCGGACCACAACAGCTGCCCGGCCCACCATTGTACCGAGATAGACTGACCGCAGCCAGCTCAGTGCACAAGAACACAGAAGGATGTTCAACCTTCACCTCCTCCGGTGAAGAGACTGTCCGTGGAGTTCACAATGTCTTAGTAAAACAGCCCTCCAGGAGAACCGAGTGACGGAGAGCCTCGAGATCGAGGACGGATGTACACACAAAAGAGCAGGCCGTGTAATCTCTGGCCCAAGTCAACATGATTTGCATGAATAGTCAGGGAGTTATTGAAAATAATGTATATGTCATGTTAGACGGAGCCTTCAAAATCTGCTTAAAAACCAAATAAATGAATAAATAAGTAAAAAAAAAAAAAAAAAAAAAAAAAAAAAAAAAAAAATCTGTGTGGCTTAATACTTTCTATTAAGCCTACTTTTAACGAAAAATAAATAAATAATTGTAATTATTACACAAAATGCTACTGTTCACATATAGCCACATAAAAGCCCCGTGGTTTATGATGTAAATTGGCTGTGAATTTGCTATCATTTATTATATGAATTTGTCTGCGTTCCCCGCGTTTGTGTTTACTCGGAACTTTGCGTTTCTGCTTGATGAGGTAGCTACAAGAACACTTAATGCTAATGCGGTTGGGTACAAACAAACGCCAACAAACAAACACAAAGTATTTTCCATGCTCAATTTAACTGCCTGACACAGTTTCAAGAGTTTCACGGGGAGATAAAAGGACAGAGTAAAAAAAAAACAAAAAAAAAAAAAAAAAAAAAAACAGCTGCATTCAACATGAAATATTCTGAAAACTGGCCAGATACCGAGCAAATATGCAGTTTTACAAAGCAAAACAAGTTTTGTGATAACATTATATCTACTGAATATGATCAGATGAGTTTGATGATGATGATGATGATGATGATGATGATGATGAAGTGCCTTATTTAAAATATACCAGAATATTTTATGACAATAAATGACAACAATGAGATTTTTACCTTAATTACTCAGGACATTCCTGTGTGTCTGTACCTACTTAACTGTATTACTCTGACAAATTTATAAACAAATGTGAGGTTAAAAAAAACTCCCATGTTCTAATTTGTACAACTAGTTTAAACATAAAGTTTAAAAAGTATACTTAAAACTGTAAAAATGCTGAAAGATTTCTGTGAGTGGTTGGGTTAGGATAAGCTAATAAAATGTATAATTATCTGTATATAAAAACAATAAAGGTCTACATGATGTCCACATTCAGATAGCTAGGCAAATTTGTTTGAGATTCACTTTTTAGAGTAAGCTAATGAAGATTTGTAACCAATGTCTCCACTCAGCAAACCTATCAAATTTTTAAACTAAACTTTTAAAGTGACTTTTAAAAACGGTCATCTAATTTTCTCTTCTGAAATGAAACCATAATAAGGTCATCAAAAAAGCATGCAGTCAGTCTTGCCTTCATGGCAGCAGTGGTGGGTGTAGGAGCGGGTGGGTGTTTGAGACTTGTGGGCACAATGAATAGCAACAATCGTGCACTCCCTGAACAGCAGTGACAGGTATATTAAAGCTGTGATGACTTGTTGAACGTTGTTGAGCAGGTTTTAGAATTTACACTGATGGAGAAGACGTGTGGTGCCTGGTTCCGTATGGCACTCCTCAGGCGTGCCCCGCTCCAGCCAGGCCTGGAATGGTGCCCCATGCAGGGACTGGAGGTCCACGCACGACAGGGGAAGAATACGACCCTGTTGTTTCAGAATGGCCTCTTGATTTATGTTCGTCACAGTTTAAAGGGCTTGTCATGGGAGCAGACACATAGGTGTTGACAGCCATACTGAACTGAGTCGCGCTCATACTGTTATAGTACTGTTATGCAATAGTAATGCTCATTGCAGGGTGTTGCTCAAGCCCAGTCTAATTCCCAGAAGGCAACTTATTCAAAACAACACACCATCTAATGGAAAGCAGAGAGATTGTGCTGCCAACTTTTCATCACACAAATTCAAAAGGCGCTTTTGTTGTTGAAATGTCCAAAAGCAATGCAATAGAATAACAACTAGCTAATCTTTATGAATCCACTGGAGATGAGGGATATCATTTTGTTGTGCACAGCCATTCAATAGTGTTTGTGTTATGAACGCAGTGACCATTTGACTGACTTAGTGAGGCACTGGAATTGTGACGTGCACAAAAGCAAATTTGTGACGGAAATATCTTGCGATCTTTGTTGACCGTGCATTCTAAAGGTCGTAGTTCAAGAAAGCTCACAGCTTTTGGAGCTGCTGTCTCAGCCAACTAAGCATTTGGCTGAGGCATTCAGTTGCCCCTGAGATGCACATGCTACTCCTGAAACTCATGGATAAATATAAAAGTGAGGTTTCCAGTAACAGATTACGAACGGTAGAAGCAAAGTTGGGCATGTAAGCAGAAGTGCAATAATCTGAGATGATCATACGTGTGTGTATACAAAGCATCATGGATGGCATCTCATGTAGTGGATAAATTGCTGATCTGAATTATAGGAAATGTTGTTCCGCATTCATATTTTGCACATGCTATCAGTCTGTTGCATTAACATATAATTTTGTAATTGAAAATGTTTTGCATATTCTATGTTATATTTAATAATTTGTTCATGTTGAATTAAAAAAAGTTAGTTAATACCACACATTTGAACCTATTTAAATTACACAGTCTTATTCACTGGTCAAGTGTAAGTGTTGTAAGTGAACACTTACTTCAGGCCTTTACTGCTTAGAGCACATGTGAGTGTAAAGAATCGTAATGGTGTTATATAATTCCATGCATTTGTAGCACAGCTCATGTTGGCATTGTGTCATTATGACACTGTCACTCCTACTGTAAAAGTATGCACCCTGAGGTGGACAGTATATCAAAGTGCTATGTTTGACATTTACAGAGCAAAGGTAGTATAATCGGGCCTTATGCGATTATGAGCCCCAGTATTTATGCAGATGTATAATGCCTCATATAACCTAGACAGGTCAGGCTTGCAAATAATGCTTTATTGTTTGATCCGGCAGAGATGGCAATGAAAACGTAAGGGAATTAAAGACCCTTCTGTTTGTAGGGACACAAATTGTAGAAAGTTTATCCTGAATCAATGATTTGCACAAACACTACATGTGTTTCAGTGTTTTGCCAGACAAAACAGCTCTTCTAGCCAAGAAGATCGATTCTTCAGTCTAAATTTTGTTGTTACTCTCTTACGCGTGTCAGAGGCCCATACTATTAGGTTTTCATTGATTTTGCTTTCACTTCCCAATGCCTCCTGAAGTCAGTAAATGCTTTTTGGCGTATGAAGCACGATATTTGTAGTTTGTAAAGAGGGTCTTGGGGGATGGGAGTTGGGTTGGTTTGTATGGATGAGTGGTGAACACATGAGGGGATCAGTAGGGGCCAGTCCTTCCTGCCCTCTTCTTTTCCTGCTCAGGGGCCCCCCTCGCTGGTGGGAACAGCATGATGGGTATGCATGGCTGCCATGCGTGGGCCCCTGCAACTCACATATGTAAACCAACAGGCCGTGGACCGAGGCCTGAGAGAGGTTTGCTTTATACATGGTGCGCCAAACATGTGTTGCAGCCAAAGTTGCATCAAAGGTCAGGGAGCTATGCTTTGAACACTTCAAAGCCTTAGGATGGGACTGTAGCTTTTAAGTTTTATGGCAGGTGTAAGCAGGGGTTGCTGACCAGCCCAGGGTGGTCCGTGCCCTGGTCTGGAGGAGTCAGAACGGAGGGGTGGGAGGGGGGGACTGCAGCCTGGCTGACCAGACTGTCCAAAACTGTCCATTGTGCGACAGGGTACATTTGGAGCGTCAGTGAGGCTGGAAGACATTGTGGACTAGCTGGACATTGCAGACGTTCACTTCAACAGTCTCTGGTTTCAGAAGTTCCCAGCAGGGTACAGCCAAGGCCTATGCCTGTCCCACTCTAAAAGAGATACATCAGGCAGAGGGCAAGCCCCGCTGCTCTTCTCTCGCACTGGCTCCAGTACTGTCGGCGCACAGCTAGAGTCCGGCAAGTTCACCGGATTCGGCATTCCCTGACACTTCCTCTTGTTCTGTGCTGTCTAGAAGGAAAAACATTAAAGGTGGGCTTTAAAACAAGTGGTAAATGCCAACACGTTTATGCCAGGTTGACACCTATGTATAATATCATTTTGTAGCGTAGATTGTAAGTGCAATTCAAATCTTTAATTGGTTATTGGATGGATGAAATCCCTCAGAATGTTTTTTCAGCTGACTAAAGCTTCTCTGGACATGGTGAAAAGCATTCAGAGCAGGTGTGACTGAGGCCTTTCACAGATGGTGCTGAATTCAGTTTGGTATCTAAGATTCTAAAAACACATTAATTAAATGAAAAGTCAAATAAATAATTCAATTTAACTTATCACATCTAAAATGATAAACTATTTATATATATATTTCAATAATAATTTAAGCCCCGTACTTTATTTCTATGGTCCTGTTCAGAACTGTAACCTCGGCACTGTCAGAGAGGCAGAAATTTAGCTGTCACAGACAGTTTTGCAACATAAGCAATATTATCTTCCTCGAATGCAATGGTGTTTTTATTTCTTCTTCTTTTTTTCACTCATCTGTTGTGACATGAAATGTATAGTGTCACATAGAGATGATTAAAAGAACATTACCTGAGCCCTGTGATTCCCTGAATGAACAGCTCTTTGCTAAATTGGTTGCTTTCTGTTCTTGATTAATTGAACTTCCAGAGTCACATTTCAGCATGCTCTCTTTTTCTTTTCTTTTTCTTTTTTTTTTGTGTGTGTCCCCAGTCATCTCTTATTATTAAAGAGAAATTCACAATCTCTCTCTTGGAGTCCAATTAAGGATTTGCATTGTGTCTATATTTTTCACTTTAATTACTGAATATAAAGTGGAGGATTGACTTATTTCCTTATTTATCAAGCAAGTGGAGAATAAGAGAGTATTCATCAAGTAAATAGATGGCTGCACCTATAATTGCTTGCGAACACACAAAGGAGATATGAACATCTAAACATTTTCATGGACAGTATAATAAACATTAAAGTAATTACATTTAGCACAAACGACTCAGATGTCAAATACTGGTAGAAGCAAGGTGCGCTTATTCCAATGTAACCATTCGATATCGGACAACATTTTGAGAATAAAAAGGAGCTAGAACAAAGAGCAATCATAATAAACCCCCACACACTTAATCTGAAAAGGGCCATTGTTATCCAGATTGTCATGCAAACTAGCTGGCTGGAGCAATCGCAAAGTCAGTGTTTGGTATCATTAGATTCTTGCAGCCAGTAAATCTTCCCCTCCGAACCCTTAACATTAAACTGCCGGAGTTATAAAAATCTGGAAGGCCTCATGGGAGTTCCCGGCAAATGCGCAGTCGACGTTATTAATTCCATTATACCCCACGTTGGGAAAACAGTAGGACTCGCTTTATAGTCATGGTGGCGATGTAAAATGGCTCTTTGTTGGGCTTGCCAGAGAGAGTGTTGAAAATGTGGTTTACAGTGATTCCTTGTGATAAATGCCTTAGTAGGATCTAAACCGGACCAGGCCTCAAAGATTCCAGACATAGAAGCAGTGTAATGCTGTTAAATCTTAATGGCTTGAAATTGTTACGGTTTCCTCAGAGGCTCTCAATACTCTTGCTTTCACTCTTTTTCCCTTTCGTTTAGACCCTGAACGCACAGCAACCCAAAAGGGTTTTCTATGGGTCCATGACATAAGGTAAATACTAGGAAAACAGCTACTATAGCCGTCCCCTAGCCGAGCTCTTGTTGATGGGATGGGGAGCTCGTTTTGCTGATGACAGCAGATGAGGATGGCCTGCAGAATTTAGTTCCTCGGCTTCCTGCTGTACGCCCGATTTTCTTTGCCACTCCACACCAACTCCTTTGTGTGACCCTGCAAATATCCTCTGGGCCTGCTCATTACTCTATGCAGCCAGCACAGATCAGCACTCCACTTAATTTGGCACCCCTGGATCTGGTCTCTTCAAAACGGGACTGTAGATGAATAAGGGAAGGCAAACTCCCTGGTGCTTATAATCACACAGTCTCCGATACATACCATTGTGCATGCGAGCATATTGTTCTTGGTTTTTTCACGTCCAGCTTGTGCGTTTTAAGGATTAGGAAGTGGCTTGTTGGTGTTGATAAGCTGATCATGTAACACTCTGGATTGCTAGGAACGGAGCAGATTGCCACAAATATGGCTGCGCAGGCCTGTTTGGCACAGCGTTCCCTAATTTACTTGACCAGAACAACCAACCAATGGGTATCCTGACTAATCCCAAAGTGGAAATACGCTGAAAATCAGTGTCTCATTCTCTTGTTCTGGGAATCCCAACTTTATCAAACTTATTATAAATTTGATACTACACTTGCTGCCGAACTTCGCTTTTTGTGAGTAGTCATGGGCACTGTGCCCTGGCCTCTCTGCTGGTGGCTGGCATGATGAGTCTGGGTGTGACATGTGCCTTCATCTGAAAGAGCGCAGCAGTGGCATCGCTAGACAAGAGGTGTCCATTCACGCCATTGAAAATGGAGAACCCTGCAGAGTCAGTGCTCTCTTCCTGGCATCGGCTGTGGCACCAATCACTGCTGATGGCGTGGCAAGTCACTTCGGAGAACAAAGCTCTATGGGTTGAGTTTTCGAAAGAAAGAGCAGAGATGGTTTGCTTAATAAAATGTAAAAAGCTCTATTTTTGATTTCTCTTGCTTCATGAATATCGAGTCAGAGTGGTGTCAAAAGAGTTTTCTCCACTGAACAGTTGTTTATGTGTCTTTGTCTTCACTGGGGTGAAAGGATTGCAGGTGGACTTCATCAGAATCAGTCCCATCACTAAATTAAGATGCATCCATAAATGTAAGGAATTTCCAGAGTGGTCTTCAAAGGAAAACTCAAACCATGGAGCATTTATTTTCTGCTTCCTGTAATAAGATGCTCTGTAATTTTCTCGGTTATACTCACTGTTTCTGGGTTTATAGCAAGGAGTGGATCCCATACGAAACAATTAAGGAATGAATCCCAAAAAGTGAATATCTTTTGAATAATCACAAGTGGGTATTTAAAGTGCATTTGTAAATTTCCAATTGGATTCACTCAATGGGAGACTGTGTAATTTTTGTGTTTAAATGAACAGATTCAGAGAGAGCGAGAGACAGAGAGTGAGACACATTAAAACAAGTCGATGTGACCCAATGTGTCTAATATAATTTTGGGCTTTCTGCTGTAGCTTACTCTCTGCATGATATGGTCTATTTTTGCTGGAGGCTGGCCAAATCTGTCTGTTCACTGGAAAAGTTGCAGGGATTGGGATTCTCTCCAGACTCCCTGGAGGAAGTAATCTACATTGCAGAGTCCTGGGAGCGCATGAGCTTTAAAGGAGAGGGACGTGGGTGTACATTCCTCCTTGACTGTGCTTACTCAAATGTCACAGCGCAGCCAACAAGTTTATGGAAACTGAAATTGAAATGCTGATGTTTTAATTAATAGGCAACAGGATCGTGCTGGTTTCAAAGTCATTGTTTCAATGTCAACTTTATAAAACCTTGCAATAAAATGTGTTAACGGCATTATTCTAAAAAGGAAGTGGTACTAACTTCGACAGTCGAAGCAAAGCACAATGACAGGTGTGAAGAAGGCTGACCTCTTGGCAGGATCTTGACCAATTCTTACCATCAACACTTTCCAAATTAGTCGACTCACAATATGCCTAGGGTATCTGGCCAAGTACGTGTTGACCTCTGCTAACAAACAATCCTCGAAAGGATGTCATTGTACACGCTCTGACTCATGATGATATTAGTCGTGGGGCAGGATACATTAGGTTGCTGTCCACTTGAGGGTAATGAACCTTACATTGCATGTACATCACAGGCTTGGGTTAGTGAAGCAGATTGCTCATTTAGGACTCGTATAAAGCATTGCTCATTATGTTAGCCGCTAGACTCCCACAGAAATCAAAGATTGCTGGATGTTAACTCTTGAACAACGCTGAGATGTTCATTCCACAGACAAATAAGAGGTAAAACAGCGTAAAGTTTCCTCCAAGTCGTTTCCATCAGGTCGGATGGAGGAGTGTAACTTTTTAAACTGACCATTTTTCTCGCTCAGCGCTCTGAGACGCGGGGGGCTGGGGGTTTAATCGTCATAGTGAAATCATAGGTCTGCAGATGTTTTCAAGATGTTTTTCTGTCAGTAGCAGATTATCCCCTGTAGCAAAATCTCATTAAACTGCAATTTACGGAGCTGTGCTGATGTTGCCATCAACCAAAATTAAAGGCATTAATTTTTCAAAAAGAAGTTCACAAGTCCTCGCAATAAATGATATAACACTTTGAAAGACTGATTTGCCCAGGCATTATTTGTAAAAAATTAACCGGCATTAACAGAGTGAGGGAATTGGGTTTGAGCGGTTCAGGAAATGTGCAAATCCGTCCATTTAGTTGGAGAGGCGCTGCACGGAGAGATGTGTGTATTAGGGCTCCCATGCTGGGCCAGATGAGGGAGGAGAGGAATATGACACCCTGGCCTGGGTTATGACACAGACACATGCAGAAATGAGTCCCCATGCATTACTTCCCCCTCCATAACTAGGGGAGAGCAGCACTTCACAGACTGCCACTAAAACTAATGTTGCACAAGATGGTGTGGCCCAGTGTAGGCTACATTTCCAAGCCAAGGTTAATGGGGAATCTATTCAAATATGTCCTGCAAATTATGCTCTCATTCATCTATACCAGTAAATCTAAGAGAATTCTCAATCAACTCAACACCGGTGCATTGAGTTACTGTTAGTTATTGACTAATTGGGCTCTTAAATCTTTAACAAATATTTATTTTAGCTGTTAAAATAATTAAACCTTAAATATATATTAAAATAAAATAAAAAACCTTTAAATTTTATACATTTTTATCAAAGGCCTGTTGGCCATGGATAGATAGATAGATAGATAGATAGATAGATAGATAGATAGATAGATAGATAGATAGATAGATAGATAGATAGATAGATAGATAGATAGATAGATAGATAGATAGATAGATATTTAGTATGCATTTTATTATATATATAAACTAGGCAGTATATGAACAAATGCAATTGAGGCAAGGGGAACAGATTTAAGTTCATAAAATAATTACACGACAAATCTTATTATTTGAACATTACAAACTATTTGTTTAGTGAAAATTCCCTTAAGCATTTAAGTATAACTTTGCTGGATGTTGGTCTTTGATTGTCATTCTTGTTAATATTAATTAGCATCAATGTCCATACGGTTTTTTTAATGTTCAGGTTTTTGAAGCATCGGACAAATATAATTGTTTATATATGATGACCCATCAGACGGAACAAGATCACATGTAACAAAATTAATTATTAGATATATAATTAACAGATATATAATTAACAGATATATATTATATTATATTATATTATATTATATTATATTATATTATATTATATTATATTATATTATATTATATTATATTATTGTTGCTGTTGTTGTTAATCTTTTGTTGTTACAGCTTCATATAACAAGGTAATATATAACAATACCACATTAAAAGAAAAAAAAAAAAAACAGTAATATCAATGTTGTAATTATTTTGCAAAAAAAAAAAAAAAGTTACTATTTCAGCAATATGATGAAAATGTAATAAAAGCAAGAGATTTGTGGCACAAAGTAAAGTTAAATACACAGCGCTAGAAGTGCATAAAATAACTTGAACTGTGATGTCTTTAAACGCTTGATAATTTCAAACTGCTCCTGGCTTTCAGTAAGGCACGGGGTCCTAATCTTCACCACAGAGCAGGAAGCTCCCGGGAAGTAAGTACATGATTTATTGGGAAGGAGAGTTACTGCAGACCGCGTCAGGAACGTAAAAATACAGGCAGAGTATTGTTATGCATTGCTGTGATTTATACGCGCATTTATGATAGGGAAACGGCGCAATTAACATTCAAAGACTGTTGGTCTAATAAACGCACACGTGCACGCTGTACACTTACACGGACATAACGTTCATGTTTATATCAAATAATAGGATAACACACACACACACACATATAGTACATTAAAATGTGGTTCAGCAAACTGGAGGCGTTTAGAGATTCGACTCCACACAGAAATTAATCATTCATAAATTACAATTAGTGAGTGTCCTTCCACATACGATAAAATCATATTTGCATTAAGTTCCTAAATAAATATAATGGCTTATTAAATAGTATTAGCTACTTTATTTTTTAAAACATACTTTATTATTATGGCTTATGTAATAACATAACGAATACTTGCAATATGAACGTATTATTATTATTATTATTATTATTATTATTATTATTATTATTGATATTATTATTGAAATAGTAGTTAGCAGCTAATGAGGATATGATAGCAATACTTCAAGAATAAAACACAATACAGTAGAAGACTACCCAGGGTTTTTCTAACAAAAAAAAAAGTTGATGTAAATAACATTGTTTTACACTTGAGGGACTGTTTGAAGACAGTTAACCAAAGCCAAACTGGTAAAGAATATGAGAAGAGTCTCGGGTGGATATATGTTTAATTAAGTTAACTGATGAAAAAGATGGCACAGCATGCTACTGCAGAACCCATGCAAGCCTCTCTCAAAGCGATTCCGTGGGCCCTTTTCGCCGGGGCATTATGCCAAATGTAATTAACTAAATACGATTGGACTCGAGCTGAAT
This sequence comes from Carassius auratus, assembly GCF_003368295.1. Classification (NCBI taxonomy): domain Eukaryota; kingdom Metazoa; phylum Chordata; class Actinopteri; order Cypriniformes; family Cyprinidae; genus Carassius; species Carassius auratus. Next base: position 9,429,862 of record NC_039266.1, read on the forward strand.
CTTAGTTTTTGTCCTCGTTTTCTCTGTTTCTCTTTCTCTCCTTTCCACAACCACCTGCTGATGAGGGTTAACTTCTTCAAATCCCTCTTCGTTTAGGAGCTTGAAGGCACGCACACATCCTGGACCAGCGCTTAGAACGGCATCTTCGTGTTTGTTTCATCCTCAAAACGGAAATCATTTGCAAAGAAAATTATAGGCCTCAAGAGAGTGGCTCTTTTGCATACTAATTTTGTTAGACTTATCTCCCGTGGACCCAAGTATACGGGAAAACCATTAGGGAGTGTGTGCGCATTCATTTGTTCCTTTTGTTCGTAAAGAATGAGTGGCCCCTGTCTCATCTCACCTTGACGGGCCCTCTGGAGAACAATGGACAAGCAGTCTTACACATGAAAAGACGTCAGTTTAAATAAACACATTCTTTTATCAATTAGGGCTGCAGTCAATCTGCAGTGAATAATTAATTTCAATATACATTTTTATATGGAAACCGTATGACTGATCCGAGTTGTGTCTCACATGCAGGAAATCTCCAGACCCCACAGTCAATTTGAACAAGAGGTATACAGACACAGTTTTCGGCGAACCATTGTCTGGTTTGAGCCCCCCTTTGCACCACTGAGGGCACTAATGCCACCTCCACCAGTCTGAGACCACCGCTCACCAGCATGGAGTCCAGGCAGCTGTAGCCCTTTAAAAACATCAAGCCTAATCTCGCTTTTAAAAATCTTATTATTATGGTGGGAAATATTGAGAGCGACGGCTTGCAAAAATCATTTAAAAGAAGCACATGTCCAAAAATTGTGCTTTGATCAGCCGTTAATTAAAATATGTTCTAAAATATGATTTTTAACGAATTATAAAATGATTTTAACAAATGCAATTGATATCATTAATAATTTCTTTTACATTTGAATTCCCTGCAGGAGACGAACATTATTCAAATTGTGTCGGCAAGGTCAATAACATGTATACATCATAAAAACAACCTTTCCAGTTATTTAACTTTAACAATAATGTATACTTATATATTTAAAAAAAAAATAAGAATAAAAAAAATAAGAATTGTCAGAGTTTTTGGTTTAAACTTGTCATTTTAGTCAGCTAGCAATTACATTAATTCAAATCATTAAAACACATCACTACATATTTTTGACGCCATCACATTTTGACAAAATTACATTTAAATTGTACTTTAAAAACAGGCTGCCTAAACTAAAATCACATTTACTTTATTTTTTGTTTTGTTCATATTTTACAGTGGCAAGAAATTCCACCATGTCGGAACGCAAAGAAATCAGGAAGGAAGACCAATCGAAATTCACTATGCAAATATTGCAAGAGTTCACTGCAGCCAGATTTCGAAAGGTGAGTTAAAGATTTATAAACTTAATTTTGAATTTCTTAAATGGTATAACTGATAGCAAATAGATGGCAAATAACAAAATGTTATATATTTCGCATTGATGTCTTTAATTCAACGCTGTTTTACAAACACTGTAAAATAAATGAATGCAATAGCGCATAATGTAGTTTATGCATTGCTACGATAAGCGACTAATCAATATTATATTAATTATTTCAATGAATGTTTATAGTAAAATCTCTTATTTGAATTAGTTAATTTGCAGCCGAATTGGAAAGTGAACGATAAATAAAACCAATAGCCTACATTTCCTTTTACAACGGATTCTGTCGTGAGGCTGTTGATGGTGAATTCAGAGAGAGAGAGAGAGAGAGAGAGAGAGAGACTGCTGAGGGTGTTTTTTAAGTGGCCACACAGGGGGAGAAATCAAAAGAGATTACCAGCAGGTGGCGGCAGCATAACGTCCCAGCTGCCCCACCCCTTCTGCCTTCCAGACCACTGAAAGCTCATGGCATTTTCAAATGATTTATCATATTTACCTAGCCAAATTATTCACATTTCATTGTTAAACATCGCTGTAGAAAAAAATTAGCCATGGATCCTGTGCACTTATACAAACAAAAGCTGATGCTGTATTGCAACATAAATTCACCATTTGGGTCAAACAGAAAATTCAGGTCTTCTTTCAGGGCTTTTTTTTTCTTTCTTTCTTTATAGATAGATAGATAGATAGATACTGTAATATGCCATCTTCAAGTCCCCCCAGACATTTAGAAGGTTTAAATGCACAGAGGAGCTCTTCAGCAGTCGTTGTTTTCTGACCTCTGCAGTGACTTTCCCGTAGTGACGCTGGTCCTGATGCTGTGCCCAGGATGCATCTCATCTCCATCAGTCGGTCCAGCTCTCTGCGGGTCGGGTGTGCACAGGATGGCCAACCCGCAGCAGGTAAACGGTGTGGCATTTAAGACGTGATGTATGAGTGTAATTAACAAGACAGGGCAAGAGAGAACTTAGGTCACTGTGCAATTTAGAATAAAGGTATAAAGAATCGATGACATCGGGTTCTTCTCCTTTTGCCGATCAGACACGTGGGCACGTTTTTGTTTCCCTGACTGCACTGATTTGAGTGATAGTAGGACTACACATCTCTCTCACTCTCACACACACACATACACACACACACACTCAAGATTTCTGGATCCCTGCAAATCCTTATTTGACATATGTGCTGCTTATCAACACGTTTACAGACAATGCGTCGGATCACACGTCTATTTCAGTTTTTGGTCCCTTGATTAGTTTCAGAAGATATTAAACATATGTTATCGCTCTCCTCACCCTGACATGGTGTAACAACAGTAGAAGGTCGGGGTTAATTACGGCGGTATGGTGTAATAACGAGTTCAACCGTGGTCCTTTTGTTTCAGCACCTTCTGATGGATTGACAGGAAAGGTTGTCCTTGTTCCAGCTCCGCTTTTAGTATTACTGTACAATATCTGTTCCATCTCCAGAGGTCAATTATCTTTAGACTAGCTGTACATCTCATATGGAGCCCCGAGGTTGAAAGCTCACCATATGTGGCCTGACAGTTAGGTTTTATGTCACAATATTTTCAAGATCGCAGATTTAAACAGATTGGAGCGCATGAAGGTGAGAGTGCAAATAACGCGGCGAGGACGTTACAAAAGAGCAGTTTATTGAAAATTAAGCAAAAGCCTAATTGCGTCGAAAGCCTGTTCGCTTCCTGCATCCCTGAAGGAACGAGAGGACAGCGTGTCAAGAAGATTAAAAATGAAGAGTTGAGGAAAGAGTGGATATGGGGGTGCCAAATGAAAGGAAATAACCCCAAATTTAATAATGTGCCGGACCACCTCTTGTGTGAGTACAAGAGTAGCATCTGTGTCAGATGTTGTTAATTAACATCAGTGTGTTCCTCACCGGGGCTCGGCTTCCTGTCGTCCGCACGGGGGAGAGCCTGGTGTCGTGGTGCACTCACACAGGGGTGATGTGTGTGTGTGTGTGTGTTGGGGATAGGGGAGTGCTGTGGTAATCCCACTCATTAGAATTCCAATCTGTGACTCATCGAGGGACAGCTTCTGTTGGGGACCACCACAGCAACTTATCAATATGTATTTTCTCTCTGTACCCCTCCTTACAAGGCCACGGCGGGAACGCGTGTGTGTGTTTTGCTGTTTTTGCAATTACAGCTCCAACCCATGGCCATCAGAAGGATGACACAAGATGCAGAGTTTAAATTTAGGGTCATTCTCTTGGTAGTGGTGTGAACCATGTGTGTCATTTCATTTAAATCTCCATTCTGTTATTTCTGTCTTTACAGTTTTGTGCAGAATTTTTGGGTTAATGCAAACTAACGCTACACAATAAGCCGTTTTTTTTCTATCCACCTGGCAAATATTATATACAACATGGCTATATATATATATATATATATATATATATATATATATATATATATATATATATATATATATATATATATATATATATATATAATCATAATACATTTATATTATATTATCTTTATAATATTTGAAAATGATTTTATTAAAAATATATATTTTAAACAAGACTTATTTCACAATATTTACCTAAAATCCAAAACAATAATGGTAAAACAAAAACAATGTTTTCTATTCAAAAGGATATTGGTTATTTTTCTAGACTGCCCACTTCTGTTAATCAGCCAATAAGGCACACTGATCAGTAATGTCACAATATTAGCCTTACACGGCAACAAACCAAATTTGATATAATTTAACTCGTTGCATAAATGCATTTTCTATATCATTTCATTATTTGATTGAAAGCCTACACAATGACAGTTTGGCATTTTTATTTTTGCTTTAAAATGAGATGAGCACCATCACTTATTGCCATATTTATCATCTGAAAGTACTGACACTTGTATCATTTTGGCTAATACTGATTGATAACTTCTCATGCTGAGCCAAAGACAGTCAGTTATGAATTATTACTTCTGAATGAGTCAAACAGGTTTTGATGAAGCAAGAGTTTTCAGCCAACTCTAAAACAACATAATTTATCCTGTCAGTCATCGTGATCAAATAAGAGACATTAGCCATGACAACACACTCTTGATTGATCTATTTTAGAAGTTTGTAAACCCTTATAATTCCCTCGCATTTGCAATTGCTAGGAATTTTTAGTCAGTCTCAATGATTGATCACTCATTTTAGGATAGAAAAATAAAATGAATAAAAAAGCTTTAAAAGTACGATCACAGGCTCTTTGCAGTCAGGTGAAGTTTCTCCTTTTATCAACTTCAGCATTACAGCCGTACTCGAACTCGCTAACGTGCACCTCAGCTGGCGGTTTACTCCTTAAGTGTTTCTGGGTACAAATCAGGAGTTGAAAGTCAGTAAATTATCTTTAATGCTGGCAGAAAAGCAAGAAAACGAATAGGCTATTTTCTAAATGATGTGCTGCTCAGTCCTGCGATCATCGGGATGTTGTAGTCGCCTCCCTGTTGATCTGATAATTTGCCGAGCTGTGCACCTGGTGAGTCTTATAGAACGGCAGACTCTGGAAGCAGCGCTAAGCTATGTTATATGCATGAGACGGAACATCTAAAGACCTGCCGCTGACAGTGTTTGCATTAACATTCCATTTAGAGCGGAATAAAATCAGCGTGGAAACAGATCGAGGATGGTACAGGACCAAGATGGCTTCAATGTACCGTCGGCCGTGGGCAGACTGCACTTTAATATGGATACATTCATGATGTGAATGGACTACTGTAGTTCCTCCTCGAGGGGCCTGTAACCCTCAGTCGGGACTGGTGATAAAGCCAAATGGTTGTGGCTAGCAGATGGTGGATGGCTTCGAAACAGCAACGAGAGTAAAGGGCCCCTAAAGCACATAAACGTGACTGCTTATGAGTCAGACTAGAGAGCTTTCCTTCTGTTTATCACCGCCGCTGCTCATGTTGGTATACAGTCACGATGGAAGGGATCTCTTTTTTTTGGGTGGTTTTGGTACGGCTTGCCAAATGGATGTCTGTTGAGGCAAGCCTAGAATGCGTTTTGGAGCCACGCACCTCAGCACTAATTTTAGGGTTGGGGACCACAGAGTGTGAGCGTGCTGTTACCATGGCGACGGACGACTAACCGCGCAGTGCTCTCTGCACTGTTGGCCCCTCCCGATCATTAGCCAGACCGCCGCCGGTTCATACCGTATCTCTGTAATCCCCATCACGAGTGCCATCAACCTAATTGTACAATAAAAGTGATGCACTTATTTATGTCTAATTGCCGAGCTCGCCACGCTTTCGTAGTAATTAAAAGTTCAAGGTAAATGTACAATACTATTAATATCCTTTCCAACCGCATAATTTCGGCTCATCAGCACACCTTCCCCCTGGGAGAAATCTATTTGAATTATTTTTTTATTTTTATTTTTTGCTTTTTGGAGCAAAATCCAGATTTACCGCAACAAGATGAATGACCATAATAAAATGATCGATCATGGAGCTGCGGAAGAACATTTCAGAATTCAGTTTAACAGTGCTGAGTAAATTAGCAGTTTAATATAAAACTATGTTTTTAAAATCAAACACAAACCACATAAACCCTACAAGGAGGCAAGAAAACAGCTCTGAACTAAAAGGAACAGATTCTGCCATTAGAAGCCAGTCATTTCGCGAGCAGCCCTGGTGATATTAGCAGTCAGGCTGCAGATAACCGCATGAGCACTGTCTCTGCTCCCCATCATTCTCCTTTTGTATTTTTAGACGCTCCTTTATGTGAGAACAATGGCTTCCATATCAAACATTTTAAATGATGCTTGAAATACCAGTCACTTGACTTTGATGTCACAGGCAATTAAATCCGACCTTCCCCTTCTCTGTTAATAACAGCAATCTCGCCCAGTCTAGTACCTAATTAATATGTGCTATTTGTCACTCTGCATTGACACGTGTATTTCAAAAAGAGAGAGCCGTGGAAGGATAGTGCTGTTGGAAGAGACCTTCTCTATTATTAGAAGAAAGATGTCACTCGCTCTAGTCTTTCTTCGTGATCTGCACAGTCTTTCTTTCTTTCTTTCTGTCTTGTGCTGCCATTTTGTAGGAGAATGCCACAAGACAAGCGTGTGGGCACGGATGTGTGACACATGATGTCTGAAGCCATTTCTTCTGTGTGTTTGTCTGCTGTGTGCACTACAGTGTTTGTAAACACGTTTAAAAAAATGCTATTTGTTCAATTAAATTTGATCTTGGCATTTTATTCTGCCGATAACAGATAAGAAAAAATCTTAAGAAATATTCCTGGTTAAATTCTACTTAACCTCTGCTGAATAGTTTCAACTGCACAATACTGTACAGAATTGCACTCACAATGGAAAACTATGGGCCCTCAAATTATTAGCTCACAATAGTTAAAGGATAATTGGTGATGTCATACTACTTGTAAAGAGCTCAAGACATTCTTATTATAAATTATTAATTTAAATAAAGGAGTCAGGGGGAAAGTGTTTAAAACGGCAAATTCTTACAACTCTTTTAATTCATGTAAAAAAAGTTTCAAGAAAAGTTTAAAATTTGAAAGTCGTTTTAAACAAGTTTGTTCAACTCCGACACATCACCACCCAGGATGTTCTCCATCATCAAATTCCAATTTGTGAATCTTCTCACTTCAGGCCTTTTCTGCGTCTTCGTTCATACATGCACCGATTCTCTTGTTGACTCCACTGGTAAATCACTATACATAAATGTTTTTTGTCATCTAATTTTTGTTATTCAGAATTAACAAACAGCACTACACTACTAGTGCATCTGCAGAGATGGCAGCCAACCAATGAGTGCAAAGATTATCAACAGCGTTTGGTGAAACACGCAGGTCACGCTGATACGTCACATCATTATATATGATTAAACACTTCTTTTTAAAGTACCTTCATGAAAATTAACCATGGTTTTATATAGTAAAAGTATAGTATCCATTTATTAATTACTATTTGTATAACCAAAGTTATATTACAAATACCATAGTTAAATTATGGTTGGTGTAGCAAAACCATGGTTAATTGTGGTTACAATGGTTTAACTACATCAACAAACATGTTTTTTGGTTTCATTTGTACTAAAACCAAGATACATTTCTGTAAGGGTAGCTATAGCCTTAATATTGAACAATAACATTCAATAATGTTACTCTTTTAATTAAGCTATTTTCGTACAATATGAGGACAGTTATACGTTTTTAACTTTTACCTCTCAAAATACCAACATGAATTTAATTGAGAAATTAAAACATGCTTGTTATAGTGCATTTAAAGGGTTAATTCACACGAAAATGAGAATAAGTCTGTGTTTTACTCACCCACGAGGCATCCTAGGTGTATATGACTTCCTACTTTCAGATGAATCCAATCAGAGTTATAATAAAATTTGTCCTACTATTCCAAGTGTTATCATTGCAGTGGGCAGGTGTTTCTGTTCAAAAGTCCAAAAGACATCAAATAAACTGTGTGCATCCATAATAAAATGTGCCTCACACTGTTATGGGCATGAATAAAGACATATTGAAGCAAATCCATGCATTTTTGTAAGAAAAATATTCATATTTCAAATGTTATAAACACTTTTATCTCACTTCCGCTAACTGTCGTACACGGAAGCCATTCCAGGTGGATGACGTAGGATGTATGCGTAGTGTGCCTGTGAGATATGATAGTCTTGCAAGTTTGTTTACAGGAACAAAGGAAGTAAAGTTTCCTCACTTTTGCAAAGGAAAACCAGTCAGGCATCCTAACCAGCTTACATCGAAACCCTCTAAAATGTTACTTTACAGATCTTCGGTTTGTACTTCTAAGTCATGGCCGGCACTACAGGAGGCTGTGTGAGGCACGTTTTATTATGGATGTGCACACTTTTAGACTGGCGTCTTTTGGACTTTTCAAAAGAAACACCCACCCCCTGCAATGATATCACTTGGAATAGCCAGGACAGTTTTCAATATAACTCCGACTGGATTAGTCTTTTCATTTTTCCATTTTTCATTTTTGCGTGAACTAACATTTTAAGTGACTGAAATTATTTATTTATTCAATTGATAGATTAATAAAACAAAATAATGAGTCACATCATGTCATTGATGAAAAATGTACAAAACACATTATCTTGCCAAAAATTAATTTATGTGTTTCAACATAGCTAAATTAAAATACATTTTACATCTCAAGACCAACTAAACCTGATATCCATATGTAATATCTTTCTTCAGAGAATGATCTGTCCTGCCTTTGATCATAACACACATGAATTCAGAGGTCCATAGCAAAGGATTTGAGTAAATTACGTTGATATAAGCCCATAGATGTATGAACAATTAGCATAATCCACGCATGTAACCAGGTCTATCAGGATCGAGGGAAGTCAGACGCAGTAATATAAAAAGCATGGGTGACATTCATTAGACTGTCTCTTTAATTAGAGCAAGATAGCATGTGCATGTGTGTGTGTGCGTGTGTTGACAATAGCAATTTCAGCACTGACGCAGCAGGTGGTAAAGCAACATTGTGGACAAAATCAGTGATACTCCATCTCAGAGATGTGACCAATAAACTCCCTCAAGTCCTCGCTTGAGTGGATCAAAAAAAGACATTATAGTTGGACACAGGGCTTTGAGATGATCAGTTTGAGGCAACTGTAGAATTTCAATGAGCAACACTTGTACAGCTTCCATACCAGATGTCATTGTGGTCACGGTCAAGAGAGTGTCTCATCTGTTCTAGCCTTTTCCCACTCACTTTTTCTCACTATTTCTATCTCTTTTTGTCTCTTTCTTCCTTTGCCCATCCCCGCTCACACATGCGACTCGCCCCATGCCGCTTTCCGCCAGAAACGGGCTGCAAAATGCTGCCAGACTCTCACATCTGTGCTGCAAATGAATAGTTTCCCTGAGCACTGTGACTCAAGGATTCACTTGTAAAGAATCCGACTAATGTACCATGCAGTGTAGTAGCACTAGCATTTTATGCCACATTGGTAGAGCCAATTAATTTGCATAATTTGGTGTGCGGTTGCCATGACTCTAAGGAAGTCACGTCTGCTCCACGTATTCTGATCGATTCATCATTCCCCGCCATTCAATTAATTACATTTATGACAAACTGAAGCCTCTGCCCACCCGTAGGCCTCCGCGGTTGTCCTGTGATATTGCGCCTTCGCTGGAGCCCTCTGATTTACGGAGCACCTTCGCACAGCTCCAAGCCTTAGGCTGAATAAAATTAATATTTTGTTTCCCATCTGGAAGACTCTGTAAAATTAATGAGGGAAGGAGGCCCGTAGCTAGAGCAGGACCCGGGATCAATCTATCTGTGCGTGTGCTTCTCGATGTGTGTCTGTCTACACGTCTGTCGTTTTGCTCAGTGGATAACTGGACTGTTGTTTCTTTCTTGCTTTTGAAGGCATGTAGACACAATTACTGAAATAGGAAATGGAGACTGTCTCGTAGATAATCCAACATCTGGAGTTTGCAGGGTTGGTCTTTAGGGCTGAACACTGTATTGGCACAATGTGACACTAAGCTAGCATTTAGGGCCACTTCATTCTCTTTTTTGCACTCCCGGCTATAGCTGAAAGAAAATTTTCCAAAATAAAATGGCAATTTTCAACTAGCTTTGCTTCAGGATCCAGATTTCAAAGAGGGAATCATGTGGTGACCCAACACAGTATCAAAATTGTTTACCATAGATGCTAATTGGTTTGTTGTGTAAAAATATCCAGTGGTTTCTTGCTCTTGGTAGTGAATAATTTGTACATTGTAATTAAGACAACCATTATTGCCATATATATATATATATATATATATATATATATATATATATATATATATATATATATATATATATATATATTTATATATTTATATATATATATATATATATATATTTTTTTTTTTTTTTTTTTTTTTTCTTATGTTTTCAAAGGGAAGGACAAGGCACAAACTGTATAGGTTAGCATCTACCTAATAAGACTACCTTTTACCAAGTTACGTAAGAGGTTGGGATATAAACTGTTGAATTGATTTAATTGGATCTTTCATTTGTTTTCCTGTTGTACGTGACATTATTGGACCCACTGATTTTAAGTACATAAAATAAACTTTTATTTGATAAAAACATATAGTTCAGACTCTGAAATGTGACTGGATGAAAGTTGTAAAATAACAGATACATGCACATCTGTGACCAGACATAAGTTTACTTCTACATGTGGTATGTCTACAAATGTGCAATATTATTTACAATTAAGACTGAAATTTACAACTGATTAGATACATGTCTTTATAGTGGTTTATAACAGCTTAGTGTAGCCATCTAACAATGCACTTTAACTTTAGTAAAATCACTGGAACACTTGGCCTCTTGTATCTCATTGCAGTTGGTGATCAACGTCATTTATTGATTTGCGCTTTTGTGTTTGACCGGGCCTCTGTGTGAAACGACATGTTAAAAAGCTCTCTATATGCTAAACTCTGTAAATCCTCTGTAAATCAATGCCTGTAATGTTCCTGACACTTTGCATTGACCTCATTTACCCATCACGTCAGTTATAATAATTAGTCTTAAATGTTGATAAATGATGATAAATTCCCCCCAGTGACATTAATGAATATTAATGAAAAGGTGTGAGGTCTACATTTCAACCCCAGACGTTTCTTTGTCAACACATTTTGTTGTGGCATTGCAAATTGCTCTGTTTGAGATGATAACAAAAGCATTTTTAGTGTGGCCAGGCCCATTTAAATACTGCCTGCATTATTTACAAGTTAAAACTTTTGTTTTAACATGCATTGAAAAGTGTTGTCATCCTTATGCATGTGGGAAATGTCATTGAAGACAGTCATTCCACAACCAGGAAAATGACTCTCAATACACATTTGTGCAATGGTGGAAAAGAATACATTACATCAGATCATTTGATTTTATTTATCCATTTGTGGCCTCGACGCAACTTAATGTTGCATTTGTGTCACTCATTTAATGAGTGAGAGGAGATGAGAAAGAGGGACAGAGCGGGAAAAATGATGGGATGGATATGGAGAGAGCAGCTGTAGGGGAGATGAGACCTTCCCACAGAGCCGTCCCTGTCTAATCAAATGGACACACATACTCACATGCACACACACACTGGATGCTGTCCCTCTCAAATGGTCCCCTCTTTTTCCACACTCACACACACAGTATCTAGTGAAGGTGGTGGTCGTCGCTTTGAAGTATCACTTCAATTACGGGGTTTAACCCCACAGGTCAGCCCTTGATTATTTACACAAAGCCGGTGTAATTCTGTTGGAAAGCGTTGCTTTCAGAGCCATTACAAAGCAGGGCTGAGCGCTGGTGGAATAAGTGTCACATCATTCCCCTTCTGCTTTTGACCTGTGTGTGATAGGGTTAGACTGCATCTGAAAAGCTGCGTTTTCTCCACCTGCCAAAGCACACCAATTACACCCATAACATCTATACTTTAACAAAATAAACCTTCCAAATTTCTTGTTGACTGCCCTGCAACATACTTTACAACAGTATGTGAATGAAACTGACAAGTTATGCAAGCCTGATTTCACTGCATTCTGAAATGTGTCAAAGCACAATTTGTAATTCAATGCTAGATGCATTCTCAGCATAGCCGTAAGGGGTGAAATAGTTAATAAAATGTTAGCATTAAATGCTAAGTTAGTTGAAACTTTGCTAATTAATTAAATTGTCAACATAAAATTACTAGCTAATTTAAACGTGGCATTACTTGCAGGTAAAATAAATGAAATGAAAGGCCACTTAAGTGTTCTTGAAGAGAGTAAGCTTCATGATGAAGTGCATTTTCTTAAGTATATACTATTTATATAAAAAAGCAATAATGTAAGAATGTCAAATAATGTAAATGTCTTATTAAATGTTTCTTTTTTAATCTTATATTTTAAATGTAACATTTATTAAATGTAAATTTTGTCATGCTTTAAAGAAGCACATAGCAAGAACTTGATTATAATTTTAACTGTAGTGTGTGTGTGTTATTTCAGTGGTTCCCAACCCTGGTCCTGGGGGCACCCCAAAGCTGCTTATTTTGCATATATCGGACACTTCCTCAGAGTCAACACTTTGGTGACGTCATGTAGTGCAGACCTATAGGGCCCTTGGCGCGAGTCCACGAGGTCGCATTGAGAGGTATTTTTGGGACAGACTCGATCGTCAATAAAGGTCTGGTCTGGTCTGTTGCTTTTGCTACCTGGGCATTAGACAATATATACATGCTTATTTAAATAATGTATACAGTTTTAATAATACATAATGTTCCATTTGAACTAAGATTACAATTTTAACACATAATAAACTTGTGCGTAAGTTTTCTGGGTAGTGCATAAGGATTCCTGGGTAGTTAAAGTGTGCAGAGCCTGCATCTATCCGGGCTTTGCGGAAGACCGCTTCAAGGGTAAAAAGGGGTGCTGCTGAGCGCGCTGCTGAGCACACTTCAGAGCGTTAAAATGCTGAATGGGATGGCCTACGGACTCGTAGACTCTGCGAGCATGCACAAAAAAAAGTCCACGAGACCGAAAGTTCACATGAAGTGCGCCATTTGGGACAGGGACATCCTTTCTCTGACGAACCAATTTCAATAAGTATTTTTTTAAGCATCCAAAAGTAACTTCTTATTGACATTAGGTTAATTAACTATAAACATGTTCATCACTGAATTGGCATTAGTATAAAATGTCATGCTAGAGAAACAGCTCTTGCGAACAGAATCTTGTGAAGTTAGATAAAGCTAAGCTAAATTATGCAAACCATCAAAATGTTTAGTTACTGTATATGCCAGTTCACTTACAGTCGGTCACTCTTGGAATCATGTCGGTGATAACTGACGAATTGGGACCTCGCCAGAGAGACTGATCCACTCAAAGTGTAGCTAAATGAGCCAAAGCACATTGGCATGTGATTATTGCATCCAGCTGCCGCTGATCACCGCATGAGTATAAAAGGCAGCAGGTGCACCGCATTCATTCATATTTTTGCTTCAGAGCTGAGTGGTGGTGCATCACTACTGCTTTCCTCTTCGAGTGATTGCAAGAGCGAGGGCATTGCAGCGGTGTTCGCGATCTCGCTGAGAAAAGAAAAAAGATCATCTTTTGTGCAAACAGCCACACTTGGAGTGTGTGGTGGCCAGTTCCCCGGTATGCTTCAGCACTATTAGAGCAATCTCTAAAAGAGCAAAATGGGGGATCAAGTATTTCTAAGATGTTTCATCACCAATGCGTTTCTGGCTGCAGTTGCTTTCTGGCACCTCGAGATAGTCATGATCACTATCTCAGGTGTCTGGGCATTGAGCAAGTGTTGAGCATTCATGGAGCATTGAGAAAACGTTTGTTGATGGTGCATGTTCTTTTGGTGGGGACATGACCATATCGAAGTTGCATGAAAGACTCAACAAGGGTGGTGCTGCTTCTGGTGGAGTCAGAGGTGATTTGAGGATCCTGGTGATGGCTTACCCAGAGGGAGTTTGTCACGTGGGTGTTCACGACCACGACCATGAACTGCGTGCTGCAATGAACCTAATGCTTCGAGCGACAAATGTGACCACTTAGTCTCTGGGTCATGCGATGTCCATATTAGTTGAGCAGGAGTGCCATATATGTTTTTTTGTGTGCATCATTCCCCAAGATTGGTTTGCAGAGATCGACCTGAAGGACACATACCTTCATGTCTTGATCCTCCCAGGGTACAGGCCATTCCTGTCAGTGCAAGGTCCTGAATTTTGGGCACCTCATCCAGTTGGGTCTTCAGGCCAACTGGGAAAGAGCACACTTGTGCCAATGCAGAGGATCTCTTTTCTCTTCGTTGAGTTAGATTCGGTCAGTTGGTGCTGAACTGCCTCAAGACTATCAGGCAGGACGGTGGTCTAACTGAAATTCTTTCAGAGTCTTCTGGGGCATATGGCTGCAGCTGTGGTGGTATTTCTGCTCAATCTGCTCCATATGAGGCTCCATGAATCCTGAAGTGGGAGTGGCAACAGGGTACTCACCAGGTACAGTTGCTAGAGGAATGCCTTTCCCTAAACCTCCTCAGGTAGTTCCTTCAGGGCAGGGACATTCTGGTCTACATAGACAACACTGCGAATGTTGTGCATATCAACCAGCAAGGTGGTTAATGCTCCCATTGCATGTCACAACTCACCCGCCACCTCCTCTTGTGGAGTCAGATGCATATGAGATCCCTTCGTGCTAACTCCACCAGGAGTGTCACGTCATCCTGGCTTGTGGTGCCTTACTAGCAAACTTTTGTAGAGCTGTAGGCTGGGCGACTCCTAACACATTCCCTAGGTCCTATAGCCTGCATGTCGAACCGGTTTTATCCTGGGTTATCATCTCAATTTGGTAGTGGCACTGAGAGGCCCAGTTCAGAGTTAGCTTGCGGTGTCCTGGACGCCTATTTCTCCAGAGAGTCCCCTGACCAGGCACACCTTGTCAAGTCCTCTAGCACTCTGGTGGCCAGATTTGGCAGAGCGTCCAGTGCCAGGCCTTTCAGACAATGAATTCCTGAATGAATGAATCTGGCATGAGGCTAATGCCCAGTTGAGTGACATTTGGATCCCATATGTGTATTTCCACGGTACAGTTACCAAGGTTCTCTAAATGATGCAGCCATGAGCCATCACAGAGACTTCCGTGTGTAGTAGGGCCCCTCGGGGTTACTCCACGTGAGTAAATGTCAATAAACCCCTTCTAGGAGGAGGTGACTCCGCAGTGTGTCCTCTTCCAAATGAAAGGGCATGACTTTCCAGTGTTGTCCAAGTTCTACTGTTGGGTCACGAGGAACAACTGTAGTCAACCTTTTCTGTGTGTAGAGCCCAGTCCTATTGTCTGCCTTATAGGAAGTAATAGGAGGCCTACACAGGGCACTGGAGGGGGCAACACCTGTGGCGTGTTGGTAGGGATCCCAATTTGTCACATATGTAACCCTCGTTCTTTGTAGGCAGTGACGGAGACATCATAGTTGCAGTCGACACAGTTGCAGTACCATCGCTGAGCTGCCAGGTCGCCGGCTCAGCTCCTCAGCGAAAACATGAATGAATGTGGTGCACCTGCTGCCTCTTATATCCACGAGGTGAACATTGACAGTATTTGTACAACTGGTGGAGATACAAAAGTTTGCTTGTTGAATTTAATTAATCTGTTGATAGTTTAGCCAATTTATAGTAAGGGTTAGGCTTGATTAAACTATCAACAGGTTAACAGCTTGAATACTTAAGATTAGTATGAACTGTTGGATTTCAGATTGTTAACTTGGTTATATCTAGCCACATTAATAACAGTTGTCTTCCTCTATGGTAAGTTTTCTCTTTCAGAAGACAAGTTTGAAGGAATGTTTTGCTGAGTAGCTATTGAAATGTCTATAAACAGCAACCTGTAAAATAACATGTGGTTTGATGGCATGGACCTTTGAAGAAAAGTCTGTCGCCCTCTTGAGTCCTGGTGTTTGTCACGGTCACAGCCCATGACAAACATTATGTACAATGAGTTTGTGCATCATACCAAGTATTTGCATTTGCATTATCACTAAACATATGTTTCTAACTTAATCCACAATCAGTGTGTTTTTTATCAGCACTCTTTAAAATTGATCTAGTGCATTGGTACTGAATAATGGCCTAGACTGTGTGTACTTACCCTCTCTATGATTTCTGAACATCTCCTCACAGCTGGGGATAACCTATTCCCCACTTTTATTTTTCATGAGGACAAGAGAGAGAGAGCGTTGATGGCCTCCTACAAATACATAAAAAAGAAAAAGGAAATAAACGACTTCTCTGTTAGTTTATTCCGTGTTAGCTCACCCGCATCAACTCAAGATGCAAGTCAAACAAATGGACGCCATCACTGAGCAGAGGGATCCGTCTTGCTCCCTCATCTCTCCTTCTTTTTCTCTTTATCTGCCTCCCTCTTCATCTATTCCTCTCTTGCTCTCCCTCTTGCATGCTTTCATGGCCATGGAAGTTGTAAGTCGCAGCTCAGGTGGAAAAATGTTTTTGGAGTAAAAAATGTATTCAATAAATAGCGGGAGCAGCATGGGGTCGGCCCAAGTGTGCATGAAACGGCAGTTTGGAGATTGGAATAATGGAACGGGAAGGGTGATGGAGCATGAGTGTACATTAAACAGTGGAGTTCCACACCCGTGACAGCCAGGCATCCGCTGGGAATACAGCCACTAACTATCCTCATATTCTTTCAATTTCAAATAACGGCCTCCACTTTCATCAGGGTGCTTTTTTTCTCCCCTTGCCCTCATCTCTTTCACTTTGTTCAATTGTATTGGTGTGAATATTGAGAGAAACCTCGTTGTCATCATGAAATAGGAATGGCTCCGTGCTGCTCTGGGTTATTCATGTTTCATGACCCCTGTTACAGTGTTGTGATGCGTTCAATGTTCTTCGCCACTGTAGAAGAAAAAAACAGTTGTGAAATCATTAAGACTACGAATGCTAACAGCGCAACACAACAAAACAAGATTGCACGCATTAAAATCAACGAAGCTCTCTACACTGCAAGCGCCCTTTGCGATGTGATGCAGCTTACAATTGAAGGATGCTTCTTTCTTTCTTTCTTTCTTTCTTTCTTTCTTTCTTTCTTTCTTTTTTTCTTTCTGTCTGGTGCTGCCATTTCTCTGTTTTTTCAACACTACAGATGGATGAAGTGAAAGTTAAGATTATGGCATACTTTGCTTCTAATTTCCTTTCTGTTTATCCACAGTTGGGGTTAATATTATGTGTGAAATGATTTCATTACTCTACTGTCAAAAAGTTGGATACAAAGTTACTCTGATTCCTCCTTACCTGGATTTTTTTTTCTTCAAAATAACAAGAATTCATAAAAAAAAAAAAAAAATCAAATAAAAAAAATAACATTCTGTCCCATTTTTGAAATCTGGCTATACTGGCTATACGTGTTTGATATGGAACAACTGACAAATTGATCCCTAATGTGATTGTGCTGCACATCACCCACCTTATTTTTAATATTGTTTCCTGAGGAAAAAATGCTAAAAAATAAAAAATACTGATATTTTATATATCAGTTGATTGATTTGAAATGTATTAGTTATATATTTAACTCTAAAATGCATATAACCCTTCAAAAAACTATAAAAAAATCCTAACAGGGGGACAAAATGCCTCTGAGATGAATTCAGTTATTTTCTTAAAAGAAAAAATTATGCACTGATTTTATTTATATATTTTTTTCAGTAATGTCCATTTGTAAATTTTCCATGCACATATATAATTATAAGTTCAGTTCAATATGCACAACTGTAGCTATAACTGTTACATTTACTGAGTAAATTGTTATGATTTTTTGAAATTGAATTGAAATCATTTTCTATCAATGCCTTGATTTCCCATTATTTATTTTTTGAGAAAAATAAACTTTTCTAAAACTGCTAAACAATTTGGCATAGACTTTCAGAACACAAGATTTATTCCTTCAGACGTATCCAAACGTTTGACTAATTTTACACAGCAAGTTTGTAAATTACATTCTTGTGGATTCTTTGAGATATATATATATATATATATATATATATATATATATATAGAGATATAGAGAGTGCGCACAATCTCTTTCATCTGCAATGCAATCAGAGATACATGTACATGTGTAGATAAAAAAAAAAAAAAAAAAAAAAAAAAGCATCTCTCATTGGCTGTGACACACACACACACACACACACAAAAGCCACATGTTCATTTAACACCTTCAAACAGAACAAATCTGCTGGCTGACCCCCTCTCACATTCTGAATGTTTATGCATAATTGAAAATCATTATGTAAAACATTTAGCATTTTCTAGAGCGCCTTTTGTATATCACGGGGAAGAAACACTTAGACAGGCATGAGTCCTTCATCTAATCATCCGTCTCTCTGTGGTCCTCATACTCTGTAATCTGACTGGCACAATAAAGGACATTTAGCCCTATACAAAAGCCTACCAGTCAGAATGCCTGCCCTGCCTCCTTATCTCTCAAGTGCAGCCATTACCATGGCCTCTTCTTATTGGACACAAGGCATCATTTCAAGAGCATAAGTGTGGGATCATCAGGCATAAAATACTGCCTTTCCACCTTGTGAATGTACTTTACCTTGGAGGGTCAGGAGACGTCACTACCAACCCCCTTTTGCTTCATTAGACATATTTAGATGAACGTATTTGGTAGATGCATCCAAAACGTCTTGCATAGTGTTCAAGCTATACATTTTGGAAGCATTCGAATCCGATCTACTGATTGAGCTACAGAAACTTTCCTCTATGCTAGTACAGCAACAAAGACACAATAGTTGCATGATGAACGGGGCCTTCCTGCTCAGAGAAACACAGCAAAGCTATTCAATTTGCCGCATCTGCACCATTTCAATAATTCATGGTGTTTGGTGGCATTTTAATGTTTTATAAGTAAATTGTGTACTCTTATGGAACATGGAATGGCATTTCATTTGCAGCTGTTGGGTGTTCACTTTATCTTTCATAAACAAGCTAAACACGGATGCTGCCGTAATGCGTTTTTGCACAGCCTGTTAACCCTTCGTTGTGCCTGCCTGCATCAGTCGCCTCGGTCATTTCAAAAAGTAAGCGGTTCAAACCCATTTGTTTTCACATCCACGGTTGGTCTCCAAAGATCCCTTGTGTTGACGTCATTCTTGACACGAGGCCACACTGTGAGCAGCTCCATATGAATGCTACAATTAGCAACTACCTCGCACGGTTTTTATAACTTATAATTTAGGATGTGGCTAAAGACAATAAAAAAAAGCACGAAAGGGCACGACGTCTGCATCTCCGTCTTTGCGTTCCATGATTCCATCATCTGTGTTTGCGTTCAGCTCTGTGACTGATTATCATTACCTTTTCTTGCAAATATCTGGCTCATTATGACTAGCTAGCTGCCAACGCGAGAGCACCAAGCCCATCTCTCTGGGAGAGGAGGAGAGATAGGCCCAGCCTAGCCTCCTGCATTTGGCTATTAAACACAATGAATGTGCTGCTTTGTTATTAACATCTGTTCATCAGGGATGGAGGCTGGATAATCACCCCTCACACCTTCTGCTTCTACACTCCAACTCCGGCAATCACGACCATCATTTGGCAGCTGGTTGAAGCCACTAATGTCTCTCTTTTCCCTACATTCTCTCATTTCTCTCTCTCTCTTTTGCTCATTTGCTACGGCTTGATTTTACCCTCCATAACCCTTTTATCCTGCTTTCCTGTTCACGCTAACAATGTTTACATTCAAAGATTTTCATCGATGCAAATTTTGTTTAGTCTGATTGCAGATTTTATACGTAGATAACGTTATTTACTTGTAGCACAATATCCCACCTCGTTTTACCTCAGGATTTTTGTAATACCTGGAGTAAGCTATCCATTAGCATTTCCTTTTATCTACAGTGGTTGGGATAGATTCATTTTTGATTGGATAAAAACTGTCACTACTGTCTACCTGTCAAGTTTAAATGGAAATATTGTAATTATGAGTTCCAAGCTCACGAGTGGCCACACGTATATATTCACACAGAAACTCAGATTTTACATGACACTTTAATTGTCTGTTATATGACTCGATGCTCTGCTATAGAAGACTTAGAATGCAGTGCAAATGTGGACTGGGATTTATTTTAGTATTTTATTTATTTATTTTTTTTGTAAATAAGAAATAATGCTTATTTGCTTAAGGTATGTTCCCAATTATTATCAATGTTAAAAACAATTGTGCTGATTCATATTTGTGAATAAAAATAAGCATAAAATTTGCTCCGAACCATTAGTTATAATTGATCACAAATTGATAATATTAAGTAGCACATAGTATAATGATTACTGAAGGATCATTTGAAACTGAATATTGATGTAATGATGCAAAAAAAATTCAACTTTAATCACATAAACAAATTACATTTTAAAATATATTTAATAGAAACCCACTATTTTAGTTGTAATATTTCATAGATTCATAGTTTACTGTATTTTTGATTAAATAAATTCAGCCTTTCAAAAAATAAATGATCATAATGTCTTAATTATTTCAAACATTTGACCACCAGTGTATATTTTACATAATGCATGTACTAAATAGCAAATTATACTTTTATCATGATAGGCTACAGACACTGTAAATGAATGACAAAATTAATAATTGTCATTTTGAATTCAGATAGTTATTTGGAAAGATAGATTCACTGGTTATTTGGTTTCATTGCTCAAAATACATGTTTGTTGTTTTGTTCTAGCTTCTTCAGTGTTATGGATCTAACCTGAATGCATGACACGTTCACGTGACTTCTGGATGCACTCGGAGCTTCTGGATGCACTTGAAGGCAGCAGAATTATGGTTAGTCGCATTTCTTTCTTTCTTTTGCATGCAAATAACTTTAAACACCGCCTGCTGCTGAGAAAATCCATATATTCATGCATTAGAAAAATTCCAATATTCATGCACTTAACAAAAGTATAATTTTAGTGTCAACTTTATTTGAGCAGCTTAAGTCAGCAGACTAACGAAGTTAGGCATCTCATCAAGGCATCTCAGTGCGTAACTGACAAGTTTGCCTTTCTGCCATTTCTAAAAATGAGGTGAAAAAGGTTTATTTTCATACTGCTAGCTTCACTTGGCAAAATGGAGAAGATTTTGAAACAGGTCAAAATGTTATATTCTGTAAACAGAACTTATTAGCCAAACTTTGCCTAATAATTAGACATTTCTGAATTAGATTAAAAGTTGTCTTGCACTGTTAAAATGTATCATTTGCTAATTTCAACCTTGATAGCAGTGGGATTCAAAGATTTACTTGGCAAATATATGTTTATTTATTTATTTATTTATGCATTTATTTATTTATTGCTCTATTTAAAAGATATTAACATAAACAGTGTTTTTATCTATTTATTATTATTATTATTATTATTATTATTATTATGTTCTATTCTATAAAACATTTTATTCTGATTAATTATGGTTACATTTTTTTTTGTTATGATGAAAACAAACCACTGGTCTTCTTCGTTTTGCAGTTCCTGATCACAAATTATTTTAGCACAGTGAACTGAAAAACAGACTTATACCGTATATGACACATTTCCATCTCACAGTTGTTTTATGATCATCATAATTGTTGTGTCGATGAGACATCTCAATTACTTTCTGGGTTGTGTCAAGATCTGAGTCGTACATTCTTGGGCTGTAACATTCTCACGCAGACACACGGTCGCTGCACACACAGTTGGCCTGACTGTAAGTAACTTGTCTTTCTGATGGTGGTGCCGTTAGATTTACTGATGGGGTCTATGTGCCTCTCACTGGGTGGTGGAGCTAAACTTGCTCCGCTGCATCAGCCGCAGATGTTGTGAAGAGCAAAGCAGCTACAAGCATGTGTGCGGCGTTCAGAAAGGGAGAGCGATTCCCTCTGAGACGCCAGATGACATTTGGGTCAATTTAGCTGTTAAATAAGAGTGAGTCCTCTGGGGGATGCTTGTTACAGTTATTTCTGAGGTACTAGTCACAGCGTTTCTCAGTCGCTTTTGATACCAGCTATAGCAGCAATGAGTAACCAGTCTCAAGATTGAGTCATCATGGGTTTGTAAATGTTTTAACAATGTTTCTGAGCTGCATGAATCGGTTAACGTGAGATGGAACATACTTCTCTGTGTGTTGTGTGTATGTCGTTTGATGCATGTCTGTCTGTGGTGTGTGTAGTTGCTTTCATATGCTGCCTGCATTTAATGTTGTAATGTGGGGTATATATATATATATATATATATATATATATATATATATATATATATTAACACTAATATAAATAATTTAAAGCGTTTATAAACATTTCAGAAGTTTTGAGATCAGTTGCTTTTGAAAAAAGACGACTTTTATGCTTAGCAAGGCTGCATTTGTTTGTTTAAAAAAAACGACAACAGTATATTGTAAAATATTATTACAAAAAAAACAAAACTGTAAATTTTAATATGTTTTTAAATGTAATTGATTACTGTGATGCATTGCTGAATTTTTGACAGCCATTACTCCTGTCTTTAATGTGTCAATATACTAATTAACTGGTCAGGAAATATTTCTTATTATTATCAATGTTGAAAACCATCGTGCTGCGTGCTTCCTTACTTACTTAGATACTTAAGTGGACGCCATGTATGTTTCCAAAAAGAACAATTATTTAATAATGATATTATAGGAAACATTATTAATATATTTTGTAACAAATGTCTTCACTGACACCTTTGATCAGTTAAAATGTTTTATTAGTAGTGTATGTGTAAAATTCTATATTATAAAATGATAAATTCTATATTAAACTGTTTCCTAACTTTAATTTGTATGATTCACATTTTTAAGGACTTTACTGTTGTTAAATGATAAATAATGCAATAATTATAAATGATTCTGCTCCACAAAAGTTCTACAGTATTACTATCTAGCATCACCAAGCTTCTTTCTAAGGGGTATTTCAATATGTATACATTTGTGGATTTATGTGTCATATGGCCTACTACCCTTGTTTATTTATTTATTGTATGTTTGTCAAAACATACGATGCGTGTTGTATGCTTATGCTCATGCCAGTGCGCGTGAATCGCAGGCAGGTCTGAGTTTCGCCCGGCGTCAGCTCCGGCCTGGCTGCTTGGCGTTCTGCTTCTCCTTCTGTCATACACAGGAAGAGCTTGACTCCAGCATCTGTGTCTCTTTTCGTTATGTCTAAATCAGCACTCTGCGCTCTGACAGAGGACTGGAACAGAACATAATGTCTTCTCCCTTTGTGCGGGGCCATGGCGGCCTAGCGCCCCTGCGGGTGGGGGACGAGAGAGGAAGCCGTTCTCGGAGGACGTTTTCAAACGGCTGTCAGATCCTTCCTCTAGCGTTCGGGAAACCTGTGCCATGCACCATGCTGATGTGTCACTCAAGATGGCTGACATGGCTTGTTATTGTATGGAAGGTTGAATGATTTTTTTTTTTTTTACACATCTTTCTTTTGACTGTTTATTTTTTTGCTAGCTTTACTTTACACCAGTCTTGCAGAGAGAGGCAAAGAGTGCATGAATCTCAAGGGTGACCATATGCAGGATGACTGCAGCGTTTCACCATATGTTCATAGCATACATGGCGTCTGGGGTGGGGGGTGGCTGGGCTAGTGTTGCATGATGGAATATGAGGATGATATCATGTGTTTAACTGTATATATCCCACATAACTGGTTATGTACCATTCAATACTTTCTAAAAACTGCCTTGTGACACATTCATGTGTTTATGCATGCATTTCAGTTTAACTACACGAAAACAAATTTGGCTGGTGTAACAGTATTGTAACAGACGTGTTTCATATGCTGCTGGATTTTATTATAAGCCATTACAAGAAAATATAATTTTAAATCTCATCAAAAAACAATGAAGTCACTTTGTGTAATAAATAAACCACTGGCATAAATGTACTGTACGTGTACATGGGGTTGACGTTAAGTCTATTAGAGTAGTTAAAGGTACAGTAAAGTTCAAGTATAAAACTTAATAGTATTATTGAAGTGCGCAAATAATATTAAAATTGTCAATTATTAATATGTAGAGTTTACTTAAAAAAGTCTATATCTATAATATACAACTATTAATCTAGTTGTTGAATGAGAATATATGTCAAAGTTTATATTCATAAACTAAATTGTTGAATAGAAGTATATAGTTGTTAAATTCACAGCATATCTTTAAGTTCATTTACAGTATAGTTCACCGTATAGTTGGAATACAAAAGAAAAACTAAATGATTGGAAGGGTACTCGTTACATTTTTATAAAAGTACATTTTTTGTAAACCGATGTCAGCCGATGTAATTACAAGAAAGGAAAGGTTTTATTTTTTATTTATTTTTTTAAGCATGCTTACTGTATAAAATATACTTGGAAAACATGTTGACTTCTGTTATTTTTTTTTTTTTTTGTCACGTTTTAGTTTTTTTTTTTTTTGTTTACGTTATCATGTCTTTTATTTTAAAGTTTGTCATAGTCATAGATGCATTCATGCCATGTCATAATTACCATAATTCTGAGATGTCAACGTGACTTTCTATTTGTACTCTGAATTATGCTTTTCTATGGCAAGACTATAAACGCCCAAGCACTCACATGCTCCAGAACTTGACTCGTCATTACTAACTGTAAGCTCAGAATGTTCTGAGAGCTACTGCCTGTTCCACATGACCGATTCAGATTCATATGTGACCCAGGAACACAAAACGGTCATAAGGTTTTTTATTTTTTATTTTATTTTTTTTATATATAAATAAGGTGTCCATTGATGTATGACTTGTTGGAATAGGACAATATTAGGCTGAGATACAACTATTACAACTACAACTATACAATGCATATTACTAATCAAAAATTAAGTTTTGATATATTTATGGTAGGGAATTTACAAAAATATCTTCAAGAAACATGATCTTTCCTCAATATCCTAATGATATTTGGCATAAAAGAACAACATCTTCGGCTGTCTAATTAGTTAACTTGCGACCCTTTTCATCTAAACTGATTCCCTCTTAAGCCTGTGTTTTGGTTGCCTTTCAGGTCTGAGGTTTAGAGCCGACAACTTGTAAACTTTTGTACGTCATTCATTTAAAAGCCTCAATGATTCCAATTACTCAAATCAACAGCATAAGTCTTACCCACCCCAATCACATCTTTTTTACATTTCCTAACCACATTCATCCATGCAGAGTTGAAGCACAATGTTCTTCAAGTTACATTGTGTTGCTTTAAGATCATGAAACTGCTTTTCACTAATGAATTCTTAAAGAGCCACACAGATGGGAAATCAAAAATTACCTGTATTACAGTGTATGATGTAGCTGTCCATCAGTGTAAACAATGTGCAAAGTAATTAAACCAAAAAGTACACGATTTATAAAGTTATTGGCTTCTAAAGTAAGGAGTCAACTCTGAATCGCTGAAACGAGTCGTTATAGATTTCAAATCTTTTGCCCATCTCTATGTACGTCACTAGAACACTTTGCATAATAATCTCCGCCTACCGTCTTGGGAGAAACGGAACTCTGACCTCCCCCCCACCCCCCCCCCCCTCCACACACAGACGCTCTGGTTGGTGTGAGAGCATCATGTCGAGGAGACAGTGTGTTTTTAATTGTAAAGGTAAGTTTGTTTTATTTTCACTGCCAAAGAATGAAAATCAGAAGAACCAATGGCTAAAATTCATTTTTACCACAATACCAGAGCAGTACAACAAATCCCTTTTGTTGTTTTCACAACATTTCACTGATGACTGCTTTTCTAATCTCGGTGAATAAAAGGCGGGCTTTTAAAAGCGTTTGGCCATAAAAGAGGGTTCATTACCAACTTTATTTAGACCAACAAGCATCTCCAAATCACAACGCAAAGTATGATTATGAAGTTATGTGTTTGTTTTCTCCCGAGTGTCTTATCAGTATGTGTGCTGTCTGCGCTGATCTTCATTTACAAACACGTCATTAAAATGAAGTGTAACAAGTGCTGCTAAGAGATATTCTGTGATAAAGTAATCCATATGAAAACAACGTGATGTCCGTTTTTCACGTCTCCCTTCATTATATCTAATGTGACCACGCCCCCGCGATGAACGCGCTATTCAGATTCAAACTGAAGCGCGGCTTGAATACGCCCACACAACAGAAGACAGCGCAGCCAGACTGTTCTTCAAGTTTTTTTATTTTACTGTTTGCATCGCGAAGAGAGGAATAAGACATAATTCACTCCAAAAAGATGCTAACGCATTGTTTACCATGAAGTTGTGTGCGGAACAACCAATCAAAACTGACTATGTTAGTTGACCAATCAGAACACAGTATGCTACCGAAAGGTGGGGTTTAAGGAAACTGAATCTTTTGAACAGCTTCGCGCGAACCGTTTGGGGATCTCTGAGAATTGAGGTAATTTTAAAATGATATTCTGACAAAATGACAATGCTTTTTAACCTTGGATGGATTTAAACCTAATGTACAGGACTTCTAAACAGTGATAGGAAGCTTAGAATTTTCATCTTACTGGCTCTTTAAGGTAAGAGGGTTGACATTTTAAGCTTTGAAATAATTATCGGTTTATAAATGTTCACTGGTAGCCAAAGCAGGGCACTCAAATGGTAAAAAAAAATATAAAAGTAGAAAACTAGTTCTGCAGTTCCTCTCACTAGAGTCACTGTCCTGAATGAGAAGCTGTGTTGACCTGCCAAAGGTCAGCTTCAAAAACACATTTAGAAAAAGCTCCCAGGCACAAAGACTTCCCTGATTCTGTGTTGTTGACTTTAACACACAGCGGCCCCTGGCTCCTGAATCGGCCGGCCTTGAGGGAGGAATCCAGCAATGTTTCTCGAGTGAAGTTCTCTCAGCAGGTGGAACTTCCTTTCTGCAAAGAAAATATGTTTGAAAAGTTCAGATGCAAAAGCCTCTAAGCGCCATCTGCAATTTTCTTCTAAAATGAACATTTTCATTAGGCTCTTATGTTTAGGTTCAGTAATTGTGCTCTAATGACGACGCATAGGTGCTTTTTCTATGCAATAAAAGTGAAATAACTGAACATAAATATAGGAGCCTGACAAAAAATGCTAATTTTAGAAGAAAATTTCAGATGGCACATAGAGGCTTTTGCATCTTAAACTCTTATTTCTTATATACCGTATGAATGATCAATATATTAATCGAGATATAATGAATAATACACAAGGAATTGCTGTATGTGACGTGAGATATGTGACAACATATTTACTCATATGTCATAAATTACACACACACACACACACACACACACACACACACGATAAGATATGGTACTGCATGTGTAAAAATATATTAAATATATATTCATGCATTATATAGTGACACATAGAAATATCTATTTCTTATATTTAACAATCATGTATGATATACATGTTTCATATTTAAAAATACAAATAGCTTACAATAGCATGTACACCTGCTCATAATAAAGCTATCACTATGCTAAAAAGGGCACTACAACTACTTTTATTGTTTTTTTTTTAAATAAAGTGACATAATTTAACAGTGTTTGGCCAATCGTCATCCTGACCACAGACATTACAGAAACCCTTTTACATTTCAGAATAATGCAGCATTAAACTAACAGATATCCCTCTAATATTGCAATAGTTTACAATATATGGAAATGTATATATTATTATATATTATCCTATATACATTATATAATATATCTTCATATATTTTACAGTATATTCCCAAATAGTTTGTTCCATAAGAGTTCAAACAAGTCTCAAACCAGGAGGCCGGCCAGGGCTGTTGTGGGGGCTGTCCCGGGTTTGACCCGCTGGAAAAAAAGCGGGCTTGTTCCACACAATTGCAGCCCCCTACGTTAAAATAACAGCATAACGTCCAGAATCACCACCCCCCAAAACACACACACACACACACACACACACAAATGCCTGGCTTCATTGGTTCCTGCCTTTGAAAAAGAAATGCTTGAGCTGCAATCGAATGTGTCGGAACTAGACCAGGACAGTGTGTGAAAGTGAGGTTTGTGACATCAAAGGTGTGAGATCATGAGAGTGAACAAGTGTATTTGATCTTAGACTGTTCCTATGTTTTGCATAAAATAAACACCTCCACATCCAAAGATGAACAACAAATACATTCCTGTAGTACTCAGTTAACATATTTTAAGGAATGCAATGATGTCCATGTAGAAGATGACTATCTTAAAAGAGCCCATCTGTCTTTTGTGGGTCTCTGATTCGTGACCCAAAGTTGACCCTTCTTCTCTGAAAGAGTCATCAGAATGAAAACATCCTGAGTGGGGTGGCTGTTCGATGCCTGAAACATGTTCAGGAACAAGTCTTTCCATCTCATTGGCTCGATTTCAAAAGGGCCAGTGGAATGTAAAACATGTATCAAATGTGCTGAGCAGACCAGAGCAGGATCTGCTGGATCTGCTGGAACTTCTACTGAGGAATCAAGTGGAAATGTGAGCTTAAATACAGTAAGCAGTTTAGAAATGGCCAAATGGGGTTAAGAGATAGTTCACCCTCATGCCTACCCAAACCTGTATACATGGTTTCTTCTGAGCAACACAAAACAAGATTGCTAAATGTTTGTAGCTTAGCCATTTTCGTGGCTGTTGGCTTCCACTGTATGAAGAAAAAAAATGTCCATAAGAGAAAGAAAGTCACATAGTTTTGCAATGACATGACGATGAATAAAAGATAATAAAATTTTATTTATTTTTTTATGATCTATCCTTCGACTTTGGGCATGTCCTACAGCAGAGGTGACTTCAAAATATGATGAAATCCTGAAAGAAACCCCTTTGTTAAAAATGAAAGGTAGCTCTTTGTTTTCATGTTTAATGTCCATTTTTTTTTTTTTATTGAATTACAATAGTAACTGCCATAATTTATATTGTTTATTTAAATCTGACTATAATGATTCATTGTCAACATAACTAATGTTGATCACTATTAGATGAATGTCAGATGAACAAATATTGTAGACACTAATCATGAATCATGATTTCTATATTTAGAAATAAAATGAAACTTTAATAAAAAAATCAAAAAGAGTCAGAGATTATTGAATTAAATTGTTTCTGAATGTGAATGTGTCTGTTAAATGGGTTGTACTGCTTTCTATTTTGTTGACAGTCATTCAGGCGATAAAGCATTGAACAAATGTTTGACAAAAATGTGTCTTCAATCAATTTCCAGTGCATGCAATTCTTTGGGAAATCTGTGAAATTTAGACATTGCTTTGGACACTACAAAACTTTACTAGATGTAAATGTGCAAATTAAACGGCATGCTTTTAAGATGTACAATCTATTACAGTGTTTGGTGTACTGCTATGATGAAGGAAATTCCTATGAACACAACATTGTTGAATTTCGTTCTAATTCAGCCAGATTATGTGTGTCTTCTAGGGAGCACAGAAATCCATTTAAAAGTGCGCCGATATCAAAGACCTTGTACAAATGTTCTCATCAAAGCACTCAGACAAAGAGAAAAAGACTCGGGCGTCCTGACTGTGATAGTGCGTTTCATCAATACAGCAAAAGAGGACGCAGACGCTCATACATGCATGTTCTTTATGTTAGCAAATTGCATATTTTCTCAGAAAAAGGAATATGAAGAGAGATAATGACTGTGAAGAATAAAGACACAATAAAAGGCCATTTCATTGTGATCGACAAGGAACCCATTTGAGATGATGCAGTGAGGAAACGAGTAAAGGGAGTGAATGCTTTTTGATCTGATGATGATTATCCAGCAATTTGAATTGGTGATATGAACTCAAGATAATCTTTGGGGGGCTATTTGAAAAAGGGGAGAGGGGGCGTAGTCCCCGATGAAAAATATCTGGGTTTCAAAAAACACAGCAGGTACGTAGGTCACCCTGACTACCAGCTCTGGTCCTGAAAGGCCTTGGCATTGTGAAGGACACCGGTTAGTGAGCAAAGCACTGGTCATTAGAGCCGGCCTTTCTAAACCAATCCTGGAAAACTCACCAGGCCAGCTCCAGGTTGTCATTTAAAGTCCCGTTTTTGAGCTCCGTAGGCTCAATTGGCCAAAATTGCTCCTCAGGAGACTTCTGACTTCTGAACGTAGCTGATTTTGAGTTCTTTTAGAGTTCCAAGGTCATTCAGCTGTGACGACGGCGGCTCATTTTAGGAAAATTGTGAAGCAGTCTTCCCAAAAAAAAAAAAAAATTATGCATTTATGTTGGTTTGGTGCTGTGCACCACCATAGACTTGCTGAACACTAGCATGGTCTTTGGGTTGACCAAAGGAAGACTTGGACGTCTAAAAACATCTAATCATGCTAATGGTAGCCCATAATGTATCTGAAGATGAAATCAAGCGAGAAAGAACAATAACCTCAGGTGGCTTCAGTGTTGTTGGATCTTAAAGGTTCTGGTGAGTGTTTATGGCTGTGTTGTTCTTTTAGATACCAAGCTTCATCTATATCCTCGAGACAAGAGCAGGTGATGGATGAAGCAGCAATCTGATTATTTTTGCAAAGTAGATGGTGTTGAAACCAATCAAATGTGTAAGACAAAGACACTGCTACATCCTCA
Source organism: Carassius auratus (assembly GCF_003368295.1). Lineage (NCBI taxonomy): Eukaryota > Metazoa > Chordata > Actinopteri > Cypriniformes > Cyprinidae > Carassius > Carassius auratus. The sequence continues at coordinate 9,460,400 of NC_039266.1, forward strand.
CCTTCCCATTCTGTCACCAGTACAAAGACAATGTGAGATTATTCCTTTTAGTGCTGTTTTAACCAGTGGGAAAATTGGCGAAACACATTTTTGGGTTCAATTTAGTTGCTGAATTAAAAATATATATATATATAAATAAAAAATCAGCTGTCAGCCCCACATTACTCTACCCATCCATAAATTCAAGAGGCGAATTATCGCTTGATAGCGAGCATGTGGCTATTGAGGGACAGTACTCTTTTTAATCGCCCAGCAGAACAAGCAGTCCATAAAGATGTCAAGACATTGTTAAATATTCATGGAGACAAATGAAGTAATGAATTAATGGACACATGAGTAATGGCCGGCTAATGTGATTAGAACAGACACGTAATGCCCTTTGCCAGATCAATCTAACTCAGAGCATTAACCTGCAATACATCTTCCTCTCCCACATCGCTGTGATTTCCACTGTGCTCTGTGCGCTGGAACGCTACATTGAGAAATGATTCAGCTTTTCCACAGAACATGCTATTACTTTGTTTTGTGTACCTTGTTAAAAGAGCTATTATGATATATAAATTTAGGTCAGGAGAAATGAAGATGCTTGAGATTAGTTTTTTTAATTTATTTATTTCTATCTTCCTTGGTAATGGAAGACACGCAGTTAGTTCTAATTGTGCAACGTACTGAGGAGAGGTGGGCTGTTCCTTTTATTATTGTTGTATGGTGTAAAGAAAACTGAAATGAAAAAATGAATGAACAAGCCAATCAATCAATCAAGTCCTTTCTGTTTTTGGGTTTCTGTATTTTTTTTTTTTTTTTTTTTTTTTTTTTTGTTCAGTAGAGACTAGTTTTCATTTAATTATTATATGAATGAATGAATGAAAAAGAATTAATGGAAATTCTATAATATAATATAATATAATATAATATAATATAATATAATATAATATAATATAATATAATATAATATAATATAATATAATATAAAACATATTATGTGTTAAGATTTATATAATGAATTAATTTAAATAAAACTTATAAATATATATAAATATATATAAATCTACACACACACACAAACACAAACACACACACATAAATATTCATTTTAATTCTCAAAAACATACAGACTTAAACCATAAGAAAATCATACAGACTTATTTTAATTCAAAAACCTTGAATCATTTCCCCCCATATTGGAATATTGTGTGAGGTACCTTTAGACACTCTGATCAATACAGTGCTCTCGAACGCACTCTAGAGGTTAAAGGTGGTATTACAGAAAGTCATTTTTTTTTTCTTGAAATGCTATCCCATAACCCCAATAAGGGGTTGGTCAACGATACCCCAGAGATACTTGTGTTTATGAGTTTGCGGTGCACTCGTGGTGCTAAAGTTAGGTGAAAGTGATGTGATACATGATGAGTGTTAGAATTACACGGAGGCTGCAGAGAACGAGATAAATATGAGCAGGATGGGTAACATTGCGTTTTATTAACGAGTGTCTACGCCTTTGATAAAGTGTGTCTGCGTATGTCTCTTGGTTTTAACCCCCAACCCCCCCGTTCCCCTGTAGCTTTATTAAGCTGGGCAGCTGAGCGCTGTCTGTTCCTCAAACAGACCTCCACACCCCCACATCACACACACACACACACACACACACATGCACACACTGAGCAGCTGCACACACTATCTCTGTTTTGCCCCCTCGCTTTGAAGTTCACTTTGTGTCCCACACTGATCAGGGCCACAGGCAAAATATCAACTCCAGTAATGACACAAGCAAACAGTGAGAGAGTTTATTTACATGGGTAAAGGGAAAGACACTTGTTTGAAAGCTTCAGAGAAAACAACATCCCTGCATTTGGACACAGTGGGGTTTCCTTCTGATTGACTGAGTGGACAAAGTTCTCGTAGTCCTCTTTTTGTTCAACGGCTTTTGAAATTCTCCCGGTCTGGGAATGGAACGCCTGTGGCAGAGGATGATAAATTAGACATACATACATTTCCCAAAAATCAGTCGGTGCACAGATCTCTATGACGAGATTCTCTGAGATGCCATAAAGAATGACGGCTTGGATTCATTTCCCAAAAAATGAAGGGACAAAGCAAGTGTCACGCTCCAGAATCATATATTCATAGGCAAAACTGCACGCTATTGATATGGTTCATCATGTCTGCATTGGCTATGTGATATATAGCTTTATTTCACTCTGTGAGCTAATTCTGGAGAAAATAACTTTTTAAAGAAACACTTTCTAGTGTCGTAAACAATTCAAACAGCTATTATGTGTTATACTATTGAAAACGCAATCATACTCAATATGCATTTACAGCATTCATTTTGATCACATCAGCCTGATGATGGAACTAAATCATAAATATTGTGTCAAGTTCCGTGCTGCTGTGTGAAACATAAATGAAAATGTGACATTATTCAAATGATGCCACTTTAATGTACTTAAATCTAAATTACCAGATTTCTGAAATGCTGTCATCACTATTTAAATGGCTCATAAAATTCAAAATGTACCTCTATATTGATCAATGTTTATTTGCCTCATGTCATTTCCCCAAATGAAGCAGAAAAAAAAAAATTACATGTAGTGTAAATAACAATGCAAGTCATTACCTTTCATTTGATATTATATTTAATACTTATAAATGTAATTGTTTAACTTGTCCTGCAAAACATATTGCATATTACTATGTAGATATTCATACTTTATTTTAATAGTTCACTTAAAACATTATACTAACTATAGAACAATAACTAGACAATCTGCACTTTTTGATGGTCACCTCACTCTAAAAAACTTCTTTGCAACTACATGTCATGTAACGTCTCGATTACGTATGTAACCCCTGTTCCCTGAAAGTTACATATGTAACCGAGATGTTCCCTTTCATTTGGTCACTGTGTCACGTCGTTGACCATCGTTGATCCCTAACAAAGCACCACTATAGCTGCTCCTTCCAGTGCCCCTATTAGCCACCTAGTCCCCCTGCAGCAGCTGGGGTGTAAGATACTGTAGTACGGGGTTATGTGGAGAGAGTCTATTACTGTTGTTCCACTGGAACCATACAATAAGACTTATTGTATAACACTGGGAAAACGTCTGCTTTCCAGGGTTGCTGCGGAATCCACATCCTGCCCGCAGGGAGGTATCGTGTGGAGATTACACATATAGACTGGGCATTAAGGGCAATACAACATATGGAATTTCTCTGGGCCCAGTTAGGTGTGAGGCAACACCAGCAGGGATGGTACAGTACATGAGAGGACACTGGCTCTGCACAAAGGCTATAAAACCTACACTGTAAACCCTGATAAGTTCACAGAACTCAAAAAATATTTTGTAACAGATTACACAAAAACATTTAAGTGATGTTTTTAAATGTTTTAAGTTTACATAAACTTACATTTTTTTTTATTCCAGTTGCCTTAAATTATCTCAGAGTTATCTTAAATAATTATATTTCTGAACTTATAATTAGGGAGTAATTCACTCATAATTTTATCTATTTTTCAACTCCTATAATGTGGGAAATACACTCAAAATTAGGCTTTTGCTGTCCATCCTCAGTCTAACCACAGGCTCTACTCTTCACCACAATGGTAACACTACAAATCCAACATAACATAAACCTTTGTAAAATCTAAAATAACACAACATTTATGTATTAACTTATGTCCCTCTATGTTAATCTTGTGTAAAAACACACAAAATAACACTTAATTTCTAAATTTATTTTCCTTGTTTTCTGATGCAAAGCATGCTGGGAACTAGAAAACACAATCATTTTAAGTTCACCTCACTACAACAAATTTTTGAGTTAACAGAACTTATTTAAATTAAGTCCAATGAACTTTTGTTATTATTTGAGTGCAATTAACTAATTTCATTTGATTAATTTCACTGTTCGGTTTTACAGTGTAGCAAACATGTTTGGTATCACCCAGCCCTCAACTATACGTATATCTGTCAGCGAAGTACTTTGCGCCAACGCCCAGGAAGAAGCAACACTCCTTGTTGAATTTGTTCTCAACCTGAGGGGGTAAGGAACACCTTGGTTTTGATATGCCAAGATGATGGCATCCACTATCCAGTGGGTCAACCTCTGCTTGGAGACAGCCTTTCCCTTCTGCAGGCCTCTGTAACAGATGAAGCACTGATCTGCAGTCCTAAATCTCTGTGTACGGTCCACATATATGTGTGAAGTGTCATTGGGATTGAGCAAAGCTAGGGCTGAGTATGCCTCCCCCAATGGCAGTGCTTGCAGGTTCACCACCTGATTCCTGAAAGGCATAATAGGAGCATTGGGCACATATAATGGTATAATTTGTTTACCTAAAATGTGTGCAGTCCCCTTACCCTCTTGATGGAAGTCAGTGCAGTTAAGAGCACTGTCTTTATCGACAGTTCGCAGCTCTGCAGACTGCAACAGCTCAAAAGGTGCCCTCTGCAATGCTGTAAGCACCAGAGGGAGATCCCAAGAGAGTACAGGGTCAGGCCAAGGAGGATTAAGTCTCCTCATGCCCCTCAGGAACCTTATGATCAGGTCATGCTTTCCCAAAGAGTCCCTGTCCACAGGATCGTGATGTGAGGCAATTGCTGTAACATATACTTTTAGGGTGTAGGAAGACAGCATTCGCTCCGACCCCTCCAAAAGAAAGGAAAGCACAGCTCTGATCAGGCATTTCCGGGGGTCTTCCCGGTGAGAAGAGCACCATTCAACAAACAGGTTCCACTTCATGGTATAGGCCCGCCTCATAGAGGGTGCTGTTGCCGAAATGATGGTGTCTACTACCAACTGGGGTAGATCACTTAGGACCTCCATATCCCTTCTAGGGACCACATGTGGAGGTACCACTGATTTGGTTGTGGGTGCCTGAGGGTGCCCTTTCACTGAAAAAGTAGATCTTTGCTCAGAGGACTGCGCCAGGGAGGGGCTGCCGCAAGGAGCATCAGTTCCAGGAACCAGGTCCGGTAGTGCCAGTAAGTTGCAACTAGTGGGACCTGTTCCTTGTCCTCCCTGACTTTGCACAACATCTGTGTAGGCTCACTGGGGGAAACGTATACTTGCGTAGACCCCAGGCCAGCTGTGCGCCAGTGCATCCATGCAGAGCATTCACCCGGTCAGGGAATAGAACAGCTGGCAATGGGATGTGTATGGAGATGCAAACAGGTCTACCTGTGTGGCTCTGAGATATCTCCATATTAGCTGGATCGCCCGTGGATGGAGTCTCCATTCTCCCTGAAGCCCATGCTGCCATGAAAGCTCATTGACTTCACAATTGAGCAGGCCTGGAATGTAAATGGCTTGAAGCAACCTCAGATGCTTCTGACTACATAGGAGAAGATGGCGAGCAAGTTGCAACATATGATGGGAGCGTAGACCACCCTGGTGGTTGATGTATGTAATGGTTGCAGTGTTGTCCAATACAAATGGGTGCCTGTCCACAACCAAGAAACAGCATGCACATTGTACATGGCACCCTAGCCCATAGTGGAGGCACCCATGAACAGACCAGACCAGAGTAACTCGGTGAGTGTCACATTGCCACGCCCATCTCGTGACTCACCCACGAAGCCAATGCTGAAGCGGCCTCATATGAAGGCAAGTTGCAGAACAGAAAAAAAAAAAGATTCTCACCCAGCCCTCCTCCGGGGGAGGGAGTGGTGGCCGCTTCTATCTGGGGCCTCAATGGGCAGCACCACACCCTTGCTACTAGCTCCCCACTGTGGACACGTCGGTCGCTACTGCTGAGGCTGAGCAGGGACAGAGGAAGCTGTGGGGGGCACCCTAGGTGACGAGCAGGTGGAGCAGCTGCAGCCAGAGGCGGGGTGAAAGCAGCAACGGGCTGCCAGGGCAGGATGTGATTGGCATCCTCCATCTGCTTCTGGCCAGCAGAGAACTGTTGGGCAAAGCTCTCGACTGCATCGCTGAATAGGCTGGCCTGGGAGATAGAGGAGTCAAGAAAACTATATTTGTCGTTCATGAGATGGCCATTGTCTGACCAAGGGAGTGTGCTATGCATGGCTCCTGCATCATTCCTCGGTCAGAACTACCCTTGTGCAACTCTTTTAGTGCCTTGGCCTTGTATACCTGCAAGAGTGCCATGGTGTGCAGGGCAGAGACAGCCAGTCCAACGGCTCCGTAAGCCTTGGCCATAAGGATGAATGAGAACTTACAGGTCTTGGATGGGAGAAGCAGGGTTACACCTCCAGATGGAAGTGCTTCTTGGACACAATTGTATTGCATCAATGTGCTCCAACTGGCCACCCCACCATCTAGGGTAGTGAAGGAGAAGGAGGCACCAGATCGGTTTCAGGCAGAAAAAGGTGCTGTCTATGACCTAGTCACCTCCTCATGTACTTCTGGGAAGAATGACACTGGTGTGGGGGGCTGAGAAGATACAAATCATCTAACCTTGATAGTTCAGGACATGGTGGCTGATTCCTCTCAATCCTGACTGCCTTGGCTGCCCAGGAAAGCAAAGCCCTCAATTCTTGGTCAGACTTGGGCAACACTACTCTCCCTGAAAGAGGCAAAACAGCTTCATGCCTAGTCATCATGCCCAGAGTCCACCTCACCCTCCAAAATTAACATCTGTTCATCCGGAGGAGCACCAAATGAAACAATCGGTGCCCCATGAGAAGGACTGGCACATTCACCCGGAACCTCGACAGTTTGTGGCTTTTATTAGAATGGTGGCCCATGGAGATTTACTCTGCAGAACATAAGAAGAGCTAGATCGGAGTATAGATAAAGGGACTCAACCTCTCCTGAGGTAATGGAGTCTCGTCCACAAAGACAAGAAGTGTGCTTAATGAACAAACATGTGAGGCAATGATTGTGATTGTCATCCGGTGCCAGGTAATGACTATATCCAGAAATGCAAGGGTGAAATAGCATCTTTAGAAAAATGCACCGTCGTCTTTACAAAGGCGCACCCATGTATGCTCCCTCAGTGAAATTATCTTTTTTAGTGCTGAAGCCCACAGGGTAATCACAGCTCCAGCGCCGTCACACCAACATGAGTTGAAGAAGACTCTTCCCAGAGCACTCGTAGACATGTCCAGAATCCTCTTCGGATGATAGGCAGAGCAGAACAATAGAACTGCTTAGCTCCGAAGCAAAAAGCTACCTGCTGCTTACTTATGCTTGTGTCATGAGGAGCAGCAGCTGGATGCATTTATCATATGCCAATGTGCATTGGCTCGTTTAGTTTATGCTCAAAGATGATAGGACTCTCAGGTGAGATCCCAATTCAAATGCGTGACCAACTGAAAGGGTTTTTTGTGCTTTTTTGAAGCTTTGATTGTGTTTACAGTGTGCAATATAACACGTGTTCTTGTTTCGCGTGTAAAAAAAAAAAAAACAGTATTTTTGTATATTATCTGTATATCTCTGTTTTCACTGTCATAAAAACGGGCTGATGACTTCCTTGTTATATAAAGTCCCTCCTTCAGAAATACGTAATGAGTTCTGATTGTGCCAGAGGTTCCTGTGTTGTGATTCGACAGCAGCTGAGCGCAGGCTGCTCTCCTGGAAACGCAATTGGGCTAGTTTTGGAGTAGTTTTGAGAAGCAACTGGGTAGGAGCATGTGCTGGAGATGTACTTATGATCACAGGAGCGTTTTTGCTGATGAGATGTGCATGAAAATTGCATTATTTTTTTTTGCACAACCCTAACATCTAGTTAACAAAGCTAAACAGCGTTGCCCTTTGTGTAATAAGTTACAGAGACTGTTAAATGCACCAACTTAAATAATAAAATACACTTACTGGTTGTGGTCCATAAGCAACGCCTTCTCCAGACAAAGAGGGAACTGCTCCATCTTTCAGGAATAATCTTTGTGTGAATCCGGCATTAAACTGATTGAGATTGTGGAAGCAGTCCTCAGCAAGCTGTCCTCAGCAAAATGAGCTGCACATAGTTTTACATGTGGATTATAATTTTCGGGAACCAAGTTAAACATAAATTGTATCCATTAATCTCCAAGTACAGCATCCCTGGGAAGGCCAAACAGAGATGATTGGACTCCGAGATGAAAATAACAGTGTTTCGACGACATGGCGATAAAAACAAACACAACTCTTCCTCTTTTCCATTGGAAAAAGACCACGCCCCCTGTTTGTGTATTCATGTGGGCGGAGGTTAGTCAAAAAACTGTTTTAATGACGTCATTACTGCAGGAACTAGAGGGATGTAATTCAAACGGGTCGTTTTTTGTAGGCGAATTCTGTTAAATAAAATATCTCGCTTGGCATTGAACTTTGAGCTTTAGAATTTTACAGATATTTGTGGCGAGTGGGGCGGGGCCGAGAGGCGTGGAGTAGAGCGCAGTCTCGAGGGTACCCCCCGTCCTGCGAGGGGCGATGGGGGTATGTGGCGAGTGGGGGGCAGGGCCGAGAGGCGTGGGAACGAGGAGTGAGGCCAGGTGTAGTGATTGGAGATGAGCTGCACCTGCGCCCCACCGCCGGTCTTGAGTCCCACGTAGGAGACGGAAGGATATAAAACTGGAGAGACTATAGTGAAGGACGAGAGAGGACCAGGCCTGGGACATTATTTTATGTGTTTGCTTTTTATTTGCGCGCACCAGTCGTCCACGAGGGGCTGGTGCGCTGTTTTGTGTTTATTTTTAATATTAAAATTATGTTTTGATTGTGCGCCGGTTCCCGCCTCCTTCTTGCCGATGATTACAAAGGTCTTATCATTACAATGTTATTTATACTCTAAAAACAACATTACGCACTAAAGTTTAAAACATGGGATCACGAAGAACGGGACCTTTAAATGTCAATTAACTTAGTATTGGTAGACTGTTAGTTTAGGATTGGTAGAAAAAGCTGACGTACTTGCAAATTAACATGTCTAAAGTGGACTATCGAAATAATGTTTATACCATAAAATGCTTGATGTCCTCTGTGCTATAAACATTGTTCAAATGGTCTTCCAATGGCTTGCTATAAACAGGATGGGGGATGACACGTGCTCTGAGAGTCCTCTTAACCTCCACTCATATGAAGTTACTTATAGAATGTCCTGAAGGTAAGAGCACAGCAGTGCAGACGACCACTACAGTCCACTGTACTGGAGTAATCTCTGCACTCCACACGTACCACGGACAGGAGCAAGACCTTATGGAGACCTCTGGACCTTTAGACAGCAGAGAGAAAAACTCAGAAAGAAAGAAGATTCTTATCATGCACATGCATAGGCAGTAATTTCAAGGGACATTATGAATCATTATTTAACCTGTTGAAAACTGTATCTTCATTTAACATTTCTTTCTTTCTTTCTTTCTTTTGTTGTTGGTCATTTTAGTTTGCTTAATGCTTGGTTGCAGGGTTTTAGTGAGAAATGGTTACACCCTTGCAATATATATATATATATATATATATATATATATATATATATATATATATATATGAAATTGCAATCATAATTTTATTTCTTCATTAAATGTGTTTTGCCTATATATGCATGCAGTAAATGGATAAAAAAAAAAAAAAAAAACATAAAAAAAATTGAAGACTCCAGTCTTATTAAAATAAAAGATTTTACACAGAAGAGTTCGCCTCATTCACCTTACAATTTCATGTTTAATTAAATGTTACGTTTTACTTATGTTTAATGAAATGTTACATATTGTTTGCTATTAATTTCTGTGTAAAAAAACAGTTTCTACACCAAATATACTTGAGTGTGTGGATTAACAGGTTCTGATGAATTGACCAACCACATGCACTTTTCTGTAACTATTACCCATATGATCATACAAGTCTGGTTGCTGATTAAATTGACAAGTGATGACAAATATAGTAGTTAATATTATTTCTACAATAAAATTAGTAACCAAAAACATTTACTTTTGTATGACGATCCAGTCGCACTGATAAAGTCCAAGATCACTGTCATAAAACTAGTGAAACAAACAAAACAACATTTAGATATTTTTAAACAATGCCCATTGACTTAGCACGAAGTACACATTATTAATGCACGTTATTTTTGTCTCCAACTTCAACATGTGAAACCCTTCATGAATATCCCACAATTCAGAGAAGAACTTCACAAAGACACGCCACTGCTTATGTGATCTGCCCATGTTCCTGTAGCAGAAGGACAAAAGCTCTGAGAAACAACTCATCTTCAGCATTGAACTTGCAGCCCTTGCTCAACAAATCCTCAGCCCAGGCCTAATGACTTCTATCATAAATATCAATGCTAGAAAGGTTATGTTCAGATGGATACTTCTTTTTGTCCTTTTTAGAGTGCGTTTGACTGATACTGCGCTCAGGTTAATAGACATTGCCTGATGGAAGAGGTTTTGGTGCGACTGCGTTAACAAGCAGGTTACATGTGGAGGTAATGCAGTGCACATGAAATATCAATGCTCATGTAAAGGTTACTTCAATATAACTTTCCACTAATGCAGCTTTGTCTATGTGAGCGTGCGGCAAGATACTACACATGGATTTCATGCATACACTTGCACTTCTAGTTAGAGCAGGGTGACGGTTTTCACATCTGATCTATGACATGTTGATAATCCATTATTAAGCTTTCATCGACTTAGCATGATACCCATCAGCGTTGCAGTATGCCTGTCAAACCCATGTACAAAATGACTTTATTACATAGCAATAATAAAGCAAGCCGTTCCCTCAGGGAAGCACTCCAAATTAAATCAATACTTGACCCTATGTCTATTTTTCAAAGTGACCTATCTCACGCAATACCAGAGAAACCCATGTTCGGATGACTGTTGCGTGCGTGTGCTGAGAACCAACATTTTTTTTTTTTTTTTTTGCAGGTTGAATTGTCAGCGAACAAAAACAATACCTTTTCCTGGATTGCGGCTCCCAGGTGCCCATTAGAGGAGACCTTTGGGATGTAGTAAAATCTCCTGGGCAGGTCTTCCAGCCGCATCGAGTAAATGGGTCATTAGAGATGACACTAATGCATGATGCTGATTACCGGCCACACGCTTCCCTGCCCACCGATCCTGACCACATGACACCGAACCCTTCCACCGCTCCGGCTGCATTAGGGGTAAATGATGAGGAAAAAGACGCAACCTTTCGGTGTGCGGCAGAGACTGACGACGTTGTGAATGCGTTCGGCCTGCTGCTCGATGAATGACTTGTTCTGAAAAAAATCTTGAATGTCTTGAATGTCAACAAAATGTCTTGAGTTGCAACTTCTGAGGATATTTTTGAAGTGGAATAATGATATTGGCTTATATTAGCTTAAATTTGCAAACTGTGTTACTTCTGTAATTTGACACATTTCAAGAGTTAGTATGCTCAAAATGCAGAGCAGGACTCAATATAAAGTGGGCGACCAATGCTATGATAATAGCAATGTGCTATTAGTATTATTGAGCAGTATTACAAAAATAACGTCTGCCATCGAAATCGCACAGTATCTGAGTAGTTACATCTTTTGAATGAAAACTACTTTGCAATCTTAAAAAAAAAAAAAAATGCAATCTGTTGGCATTGTCATGTGACCTATAGCCTCAGATGCACACTTTAAAATCTCACCAAAAGTAGTAAGTCCAACAGGTACTTTTCACCTTTACTGTTTTATGCATTTGTGGATTATGTCATATTTTCACATACTGTTTTTCATCTACTATGTGCAGCAGAGAAGTATGTGATTTTGGATGTAGCCAATGATTGTTTTTAAACAAGTTTCTTGAACCCCCGGTCTGTCATAGGTTGATGAAATAGACAGTCCCACCCCAACTCATGCCAATAGTTGAGTCACTTTTTTTAATTACAAAAAAATATTTTGTTAATTGAGATAAAGAGAAATGAATGAATAAGAATGAAAAAAATTAATTAATATGAAAAGTCACATTGACAACTAACTGAAATAAACCACGTTAAAGTAGACATACTAAAATTATTAAAAATAAAATTTAAAAATAAATAAATACATATGAAAGAATCACATAACAAATTTGCTTAACCAAACTAAAATTAAAATAAAATTAACATAGCTTATTTAAAATATAATTTCATCATATAATAATACTGAAATTACACTTAACCACAGTGTTTGACAGAATAAACTGTATTGGCTTACTTAATATAAGGATGAGATGCAGACTGGCCCCAATCTGTAAACAAGACAAATAATATGCACATTAACATGACTTTAATGTGGAAAAAAAAATAGCTTACAAACCTTTTTTATGTAAAGTTACATCAATGTTATAACTTACATACTGCCACAACAATTTAATGCCGCAACCAAAATTAACATAAAACAATTAGAACAATTTTACAGCTCAATTGTTACACAAGTTTGAACAGAAAAAATAATAATAATAATAATAATTATAATAAATAATAATAAGTACTTTTAAACAACTACAAGCTTTACTGTTCTTTTAAATATTCAAATTTGATATATATATTCCCAATGAATCCTCTATTTCTTTTAATTGTACTTTTTTTCTGCTAATCAACATGCTACAAATGCTGTTGAATGAGCTTATCACATTGAAACTGAAAAAAAGACATATATCACCTTTAGTCTGAAAGTAATATATTTCTCTCTTTTTGTGAGTGAGTGTGTTTTTGTGAGATGTGTGAAGAGGGTTTCTGTTGATGCTTGTCACACCTACTGAGCGTTGGGCTCCTTGATCTGGCTGTGAGTGAATGTGCAAATGTGTGTTTGTGTGAATGAGTGTGTATTTGTCTGTCAGGAGAATGCAGTCAGACAGGTGATGTGGGTGAGTATTCCATTAAGCTGATACAGAATACCTTCCCAGCATGCCTCTGCCTGTGTTCCAGGATGAGGCCTGTCAAAGCCAGGGGCCAGAGTGATGGAGCGCTCCCACTATGGTGCATGCCGCCCTGGTTTTCACCCGTGCTCGAACGCTGATGCACCACCACTTGAGGCCAGAGGACCTCACAATGTTGTCCAGATGTTGAAGTGTGTACAGTAGAGTCATGGGAGCACGCCTCTACCTCTGGGTCAGGGGAGTGGTTAAAAGCAGATTATGATATTATTTCCCCTCTGTCCTTGAGGTCTCAGGAGAATGCACTGGTTCCATTACAGCTACAGCACTTACGCCAATTTTTCAAGTCTGTCAGGCAGTAACATGTTGTGGCCAAAACTTCCCCAGTGGAGGCCTGGACTGACCACTCGGCATAAAGAAACATCTCAGAACAAGACTTCAAATGGTTACACTTTATTTTGATAGTCTGCTTTAGACATTCTACTAACTATAAGTTACTTTGTCACTGCAGGTCAACGTTAAAGGTTCTATTTGGAGCCATCAATGTCAATGAACTAAAGGCTGGAATACACTACACACTTTTTAATATCAAAAATGGATGGAAAAACATCATACACTTTACGTCTTTGTAAATATTCACAGAGAAAATATGGCCACTGAAGGATTTATGATCATTAATTACCAGAAAACGATTACCTTTAAAGTCTTTCCAATCACAACAAACTCACACAGAAATGTGTGCCTTGTCACTAGGACCTGCGTGACAAATGAAAACGAAATGTGTTCCAAAAAAAACGGTTAAAATATCAAACATTTTTGAGATTATCTGACTGGATTTTTGAAATTTTTCTAACGCAAAAAAGTAAAAAAAATAAAAAAGTTAAAAAATAAATAAATATGGAGTCCGTGTCAGCCGACTCCAAATATATCAACTAACTCTTTTTAGAGTTTTGCCAGACTGTTGGGTTAGATTTAAAGTGGATGTAGTAATATATATGACAATTAATCTAACCATTTTAAATAAAAAAAAATGTTTTGTTAAAGCTTTTGGAGCAAGAGTGAATGTTATTTTAACACACAAATGTTTTTGGTTTTCACCATAATCAGGATGAATATCCAAGATTAAACTGTCTACATCATTAAGGATCCATTTACACAACAGAGTTTCAGCGAAAAACTGAAAACTTTTTATCCGTTTTGCCTGTTAATTTACATGACAACAGCGTTTTGAGGACTGAAAAACGCATATTTTGACAACAGATTTCAAAATGTTCAAAAAGTATTGAAAACGCCACCATTATCGTTTTTGTGTAAATACCCAATACAGGAATCTTTGAAAATGGTAACATCATAATGCGCATGCGTGATAGTACAGTATGTGTTAGGTATTTAGACATGTGAAGTACATGACGATTTTGGGTCAAATGTATAAGCAATAAGACTTATTGTGTGCTCAACTGTTCTAAGTACAGTTTGTCTTCCTCCATTACAAAACAAGCATGTGCTCAAAAAGTAAAATTAATTAAAAAATAATTGCTTATATTGATTCTGTGGCCAACTGCTTTACTTCCACTTTAATGTTAATTGAATATAAGCAGCCAAAACTGGATGAGAAGTGCATCAATGTGCCACATCATGTCTAGGACAACTGCACAGCTGCATTCAGTTCAAGGTGGCAGTCCAAAATAGTGAATTTAATATCTAATATGGCAAAAGTTCAGTTCAAGAAAAAATAAATTGGCGTAGATAAGTTTAAAGTTAGGTGTTTGAAAAAACAATCTGGGACAAATATAATGTAATGTAATTTAAAATATGTGCATACATGGTGCTCTGTAGCAATTTTGAACAGCCTCCTGAGTCCTGAGTCATAACTGGTATCTTTAGGGTTCACTCACTCACAGAAAACAATATGTACCGATTTTAAAGGCTTGGTACAGCGCTTCACTTTTTGTCCAGTTTGTGACTCACTTAAGTTGACGTGCTTCCAAAGTTTTAGACAGTCTGTTTTTGAACCATAAAAATAGTACTGGCAGATATTAAGCAGATGAGTCTAACAATACTCTAAAGACTGATAGATAGTTCAGTGTGCATCCCCTTAAGTTGACATATAGTTGCAAATTAATTACAGAAATAATTAAAGAAATAAAGTGTTGTCCTTCAAATCTTACCAGAGGTAGGAAGTTTTTATGTGCCGTGCTCTTGCAAATCACTATTGCACCAAACGTTGACTCCAAATCTGTTTATTGAAATGCAAAGTGTATTTATCTTATGTGAGTTTAAAAGCTCCCAAGTTTATTTTGTGCAATTATTGTGATATTAGAGCGAGCATTTCCCTACTAAATGAGGTGGAGCAGTTTTGTTTATGCTAAGGGAGAAATATTAATCTTTAATACTTCGCGTGGGATGGGGTTGGCAGATTGACCCAGTAAGAGCCGAGTTCGGGTGGGGGTGGGGGGTCTCTATGAGAGATAGAGCTGTTCTTTCTGACAGATGTAATAGTCGAAGTGATTTAGCCGCTAAGAAGACAACATACTCATTAGAGAGCCATCCCTCGAGACCGATTAGAGCAAGAGAGACACAATAGCAACTTCGGTAATTGATACCAACTTTGAGCTATGACACATATTTAATGATTTTCCAGACAGTCATGAAAAAGGAAACAGGTATCAAATGAACGGCACAGTGAGATGTTTTTTCCTCACAGATGTTTGGAAATGAATTTTATAGAATTAATATTATCAAAGAGCTTGTCTTATCAGAGGGGTGTACCCTGGGAGAATATTGCATCTTAAAAATCATATTAGCCCCATTCTTAGCCTTATATTTGCATATTGCTGATTAAATGAGGAGGAAATAGACAAGCTGTCATCTTTGGATTGTTTTATGATGTGGTAGGAGTGAGTTTATCATGCATGGTCATGAGACTGAAGCAAACTCTGAAACAATTAGGACTTGATTCGCCGCAATCAATGCGTGTAATTGCTGACACTGACAACAATAAAGTTGGAAAGAGGATGTTATAAAACAGGAGGGAAGCACTTTTACCCTTATTGAACTATCAATATTGAGATTAACTCCCATATTGCTTTGCTCTTTTAAAACATATCATAGGTAGGGTAGTGACATAATGGCAATATGTTATTTCAAAAATAATTAGTTACATTTTTGCATATATTTGCAATATACTATATATATATATATATATATATATATATATATATATATATATATATATATATATATATATATATATATATATATAGCTAAGTGCAAATCCAATGTAATGTTTTCAAAGAGTTAGATGCATATTATTTACAATTAAATAAAAATGTATTACATTCGTTGAACTTCATAGTGCTTTTTAGACCAACTTATATAAAACATAGGCATATTTCTATATGTAATTTCATAATGACTTTCATTGTCTTTGAAATATGGCAAAAAAATAAATAAAAATACTAAACATAATCTTATTTAATGTCATTTATGTTGAAACTTGACTGTCATACATTTAAATATATGTTTAATTACCAGGGGTTACGTAGACTAATCTACGTATAAAGAGTGTTTTCTCTCACAAAATGCTTTCACCACAACTAACAGCAAGCACAATATTGACATGTATACAGTAAGAGCTTTGTTGTGCAGCATAACAGCGTCATTCATTGTAATGGCAGTTTGGGCAAGTGTGCAGATATACTCGCGATGTGTGATTGACAGGTCCGAACAAAATAAAGGGAGCTTCTTTAATCACTCTCTGTAGTTTAATTACAATTTAAATAACAGATTAGTTTCATGCTATGCTACTAAGAGAAACAACGTGAAGTCGATTGTTTAGTCACTGGCTTGATTCACTGATCCATAAGCCGTATTAAACGATTTATGGGGCGGTCACACTGCACTTTTCTCTCCATTGACTAACATTCATATGCATGCAAATGCGTCAGACTGGAAACGCAAGCTCATGCGAAAAATTTAGCATTTCGCTGCATTCCAAAGTTCAAGTTTGGTGCAAATTCGCATCACGTCAAGATGTGGGACCAGTAGAAGATCGATACGTCACTACGTGACCTCTCTGTACAGAAATTAAAAAATGAAGGAAGCAATATATACCTTTAGCTGTAGCCGGTGTCCTATTTTATATAATACATATTTAAAAGATTATACAAATAAAATAAAAAAGAAGCTGCAGAGTTCGTAGTGTCAGTGGAAACAGGAACAGATGGTACATTTGAATGAGGACGTTTTATATTTTTTTTTTATTGCTTAGGGCGTATATATTTATATAGAGAGAGATACAGAGATTGCAATATAATAAGACGTTTCGACGCCGTCACAAAAGACACAGTATAAGCACATATTAATCCATGTTGTGATAACTGTGGAGAGACCGTTTTATCTGGCTCCCACCCATTCGCATCGGCGTCCGAAATAATTTTGCATGTTTAAAGTCTAGTGTGACCGCCCCTTTAGAAAGAAAGTCTGTGTGAACTTGAATAATTAGCTACACATCAGAAATCAATGATCACAGATCAAGCATTAATGAACACTGTTACTCACTGTTTTTGGCGGTGCTGTCGAATCCATATCGTAAAAGTCTGGGCTGACATTGCGACTGAATTAAATGTAAATGTTTGGGTGTGCAAAGCAGAGAAAGGGGAGGTAACCTTTCCCCTTATGACGACAAAAGGGGAAGATTCCAGATCGGCCCGTCTGAGCTCTCGTTTTCTCAAAGGCAGAGAAGGACACCCAGGGCTTGGCTTACACCTATCGAAATTTCTAGCCACTGGGGGACCATAGACTTTTTTAATGTTAAAAAGTGTCATAAAGTGAAATTTTCATGTCATGGTTCCTTTAAGAGTAGGCTAATAATCAACTTAGTTGCAAATACATTTTCTACTAGGCCTACATGTTTGCTTCTTTATCTTTTGCTGGTTTGCGTGTTACATGTACATTTGTTTAGTAAGTCGAAAAAAAAAAAAAACTTAAGAGGATTCTGCTTAATGAAAACATGCGTCTTGAATTCATTCAGTCGTGTTCAAATGATAACTAAACGTTTGTCGTGACTGCTCTGCTTATATGATAAATTTGTTTTAAGAAATGAAAAATTATTTTACTTTAATGCAGCATATGTGTTCAGTGATAACTACAGGGGGTGAGAGATAGTCATAACTGTCTTATCGAGGAACTTTACGAAGTTCCACTTGATTTTATCTGAAAACATATACTAATAATTTTGGGACTGTTACAGATACAAATACTTGCTGTTACATGAAAATTTAAATATGTAATGTCATAATTATAAAGTTTTGACTGTTAACGTATGTTATGTAAGCTAATTGTTGCATTAGGCTATTAATGAATTGAACAACAAACAGAACTAACAAATATTGCTACAAGTGTGATTGCATCATATAATAATTGCTGTTAATAATGTTCATCGTCTTGCTGAATACGTCTTGTATTATTTTTTTCTGAAAAATCCTGTCATATGCACACAAATTGAGTCACCACTTAAAGCTACTACTAAATATTGTAGAAAAGTAATTTTCTGTAAAGTTGCTTTGTAACGATTTGTATTGTAAAAAGCGCTAAACAAATAAACTTGAATTGAATTTAATTAATTAATAAACATTTATTGAGAAAACCTATTTTATGTCTACTCATTTACAGTACCATAAACCAGAAGTATTAAAGTAACTCTAGTACTGACTAGCAGAAGTTAGTAGGCGTGCAACCCCCAGTAATTACACATTTGTAATAATGCAAATATACAACTTATTAACCTTTTTTCATTAAATAACATACTACAGTTAAAATTATAATCAAGTACTCAAGTATATATATATATATATATATATATATATATATATATATATATATATATATATATATATATATATATATATATATATATAATGTGCATATATATAATTAAAGCTGTCAAACGATTAATCGCAATTAATCACATCCCAAATAAAATTTCTGTTTATATAATATCTGTGTATGTATATGTATTTTGATATGTATATTCCTATTTTTTCTTAATATATGAGTTTGTATTTGTATATACTTATTATATACTATATACTAATATTATACACACAAATATTATGGAAGCAATTAACCGTGAATCATCATTTGACAGCACTAACACACACACACACACACACACACACACACACACACACACACACACACACACACACACACACACACACATATATATATATATATATATATATATATATATATATATATATATATATAACAAAAGCATTATGGTTTAAAATGTACTTTACAGTAAACATTTAATTTTATATTACAAAGTGCGCTTTAAGGTGTATTTGAGTCTTAAGAAACAATCATGAAAGTATCTTTAAGTGGCCTTTTATTTCATTATTATATTAATATTATTATGTTACAGTTTAAAAAAAAATTATACTATTTATTTAATACTATTAAGCTCACTTTTTGTGGTATTAAATGATTGAAACATAAATTGGACTTCAAACTATGTATTTAGGGTTCAACTCTACAATAAACAATACAAGATCGAAATAAAATTAATTAATCAATGAATAATAAAAAAAGATGTTTGAGCTGAACTACTGTCACACTACTGATAAATGCAGTGAAAGCAGTGCTACTTTAGTTAACTGCTTCTTAACACCACAGGACAGATTAGCACAACACTATGACTGTCCTTGTAAATAGGCTAATCTTTGGCTACTTTACGTCCTACCATGAACCGTTATGGTCCAGTCGAGCTTCCTTCCTGTGCCAAAAGTGAGCTCATCCTGCAGAATGTTCTCAATGTAAATAAATATATTAATGCCAGCATTTTCCAAAATAAAAGCCACCCGTTTTACCATGTGTTCCCCTGGCAGGGTAAGTGTTGGAGCTCATGCTTTGGGATTTGGGTTTGGTACAGTTCTCACCGCAGCGGGAGACTGTGGCAATCCGGCTGGGTGGGTAATGATATCAGATGCCTCTCTTCACAACAACAGGTGCCTTGGCATGGCCACTCTCCACCTCCACGCTGGGGTAATGACATCAGCAGCGAGTGCTGTTTAATTATAGACCTCTAGAGCTCAACCCTATAACACCCCGACATCGCAAAGTGCAGAACTATGATTTAGCATGCTAACATGTTAGCATGTCCAGATCCTTGCTTTCTGCATTTGCCTTTAAAACATTTTTTTCTATACAAAAGCTATACAAATAAATATATTATTTAATTAAATGCACAATATTTAAATTATAGCAAAGATACACTTTTCAAATGCTATGTCATAACTGCCGTAATTACTAGATGACAACTCATCTTCAGAATTTCAGAATGTACAGTATGTATTTCAATGGCAACTCTACAGTGGGCTGAAATGGCATAGGTTTCATTTTTACTAGCAATTTCTGAGTGAAAGTTGTCAGTTTTAGTCAAGTTTAATGTTTAAGTAGAATAACTGAAGTGTACTAACTACAAAATTAATCAGTGTAGTTTGAGAAATCTGTATACGAAACCACAATACAAGTAATGCAAAATAAATACTAAATAATTCATACATTTATGGTTTATATAGCCGGACATTGGATAATTATTCAACTGTGTATATTTTTCAACTCAAACATAGTACAGAGAACTGGTTGTGAATGCAAAAACACCTGAACAGAGATAACTAGAAACTGAATATGAATTTAAATGAGTGGATAAAGTACTGTGACTGCTAAATAACTTCAAAAACATGTGCTAAAATATCAGTATATTGCTGCTATACTACCATATCTGAAAATGTTAAAAGCAAAACAACAAGCACTAACAAATTGGCTGTATTTGGGGGGATCAGAAAATAAAGTAAATATAATAAATATGTTTTTCCTCCTGCATTTCCAACAGCATGTGATGGCAGCATTAATGAACATTTAGTGGATATACATAAAGTGTAAAGTCTTTTCCAGGAAATGAACCAAGATTTTTTATGTTTAACCTAGCCGTAAATCAGAAGTCAGAAATCACAGTTAATGGCTTTGTTGACTCATTAAAATAAAGGGTCACACTTTTGCTGCTAACAAGCCATTAACTATGATTTTTATGTTTTTCTCAAGAAACTCCTAATTTGCTGCTTATTAAATACAGTTGTTAATTTTAGATATTGTGTAGGATCGGGGGTAACGAATATGGTCATGCAGATTAGGTGTTCATAAGATCATGTGCTAAGTACTAATAAACAACCAATATGCTAATCGTAGGCATGCTAATAAGAAACTAAATAGTGAGAATTGGTCCTTATACTAAAGTGTTACCAAATAAAGGATGACCTTTCGATATGTTTTAATAAGCAACAGCTCCAACACAGGAAAGCAAACTGCACTCAAACAAGCCATTTGCATGGTGTGCTGAAATCCAATATTCTTTAAAAACTGTTCTTAATACCTTTGACTCGAATGAAATGTTAATTTCCTTGACAGACCGAATACGGCCCCCTTCAGTGTTGGCTATTAAATCTACAGCCTGTACCCTCTTTCCTCCCCATCTCCATTTTGTTTCAGCGTTTTCTCTCTGGAAAAGCGGGAGGTTGTTGTCCGGATGCACAGGGGGTCGTGTGACTGTGTCTGTCTGTACGCTGATGTCTGCTAATCCCTTCAAACAGGCCGGCATGGGCCAGACGTGGCTGAGGGCTACAACGGAGCCGTAATTACACACGACCTTCCATTATTGCAGCGATGCAAGCAATTACAGTAGCTGTGCCTTTTTACATGCAAAACAGCCCAAATGAGGGACACAATGACAGCGGATGAGACAGACTAACGGCAAGGCTGGACTGCTGCCATGCCTATGTACAGCTTCAAGATGGGTAGCGAATACACAGTACACTGAAGAAAATACAAATAAAATTGGAGTAGAAACCATTTTCATTCAGAAATTGCTAGTAAAGCAATATATAATTTAAATGGTTAAAATGAAAAAAAAGACAAAAAAGTTCAATTGTAAAGACTTTTTACAAAGAAAACAGAAAATATAATAATAAAAATTATTATATTATTATAATACAAATTATTATTATTAATTTTGTGTATATATATATATATATATATATATATATATATATATATATATATATATATATATATATATATATATATAAAATGAATAATAATAATTTGCATATCGCTTTTCAGGGTACTCAAAAGAGGGTTAATCTCTTGAACCACCATGACGCAATGGCAGCCATATTGCACCAGAACACCCACCATTCATAAATACTATAATGCTATATATCGATACTGATTCTGATTGGCTGAGCTCAGCGTTCTATACGATTACTGAGTTATTATGAACTAAAGTATATAAATTCAGAAAAAAATATTATTTGTAGAAATTGTTCTTTTTTGTGATATTACAATAGTATAATTAAAGCAATAAGGCCACACTATTCCTTACCTGTGATAAAATCACGTTAACAAACAGCCGTAATTAGCTCGTTAACCTCTTCTTGATTTATTACATCCTGAAAGATCAAAGCTAATTTCCTCACTCATAAAACTGAGTTTACATAAAGAGGTATTAGTGAGAAGCGAAATGACTTGATTTAGTAAATTTGCTGCAGCGAGGAGGGAAGCGCATGTGTCTGTGTGTGTTTATGTGAATGTGCATGCGTGCGTGCGTGCATGTGTGTGTGTGTGTATGTCTGTGTACGTGTGTATTTAGGCACAGCATTTGGATGACCATATGGAACTCTTCGTGGCGCCAGGAGACCATGCGGCTTGGAAACCTGATCACCATCTCCCCGGTGACAGCTGGAGTCTTTACACTATCAGAACATTTGTAGACTTCTAATTTGTCATAACCACCTCCTGTGGCAAAGAAATATGCTGCAGAATTAGGTAAGAGAGGCTGAAATTTAGAGCAGAAGAAGGATCCAGCGAAAGAAAGAAAAGTTCGACAGACATAAGTGCGTGGTTGCACGGAAAGGGAATATAAATGTGACAGAAGAAAGATATATTATAATTTCATTCGTTCGGCTGCTCTGCTTCTGTCCATGTCTATGGTTTTGTTTGGAACAGTTTTTTTGGCATATACAACTCAAATCTATTTTTCATTGTTATGGTCTGAAGAGGAAAAGCCATACAACAATACAAAACCAATCAAACATGGGCCATAAAATGTGTGCAAAGTCTCAAATAGTGAACTATGTGTGTACAAGTCAGCATTTTTGGACCCAGTATATGCATGAACATGTAAAATGTTCTCTCTTGTGCTTTCAAGATAGACATGAAAAGACAAATAAATTCCGAAATGGTCCTTCCTCCCCTTCCACATTGACCACTAGTATCAGTTGTATGGAAAAACTTCTCTTCAATAATTGTATAATATAATATTCTTTCAAGGCATATACTTAAGTGCAAACTGAATAAAATGTTTTCAGACATTTAATTGCATGTTAATTGCATGAGAATGTATCATAGTTTACATTGTTTTTATTAAATGCAATTAGCTTTTAGTGCTTTATTGACTCTAAAAGTATGTCTTTTACATGCAATTTAATAATTATTCTATAGTCTTTTAAATATGTTTAAAGTGTACTGTTGCGTATACCGACAAACTTGTATGCTAATCAAGTATGCTTTATGATGTTAGTCAATTCAACAAAAAAGGGAACTTCTTCAAAGCATTATTAAAATGCAAGATGCACAACAAAAATTATTTTGGAATTATTTTCTTTTTCGTAAATGTTGGAGTTGTGTTGATGTTTAGATTATTACTTAAATAGATCCAATGTGAAATGGAAAAATGGATCTGATTTCATATCTTAAAAAAATAACAGTGAGTACATTCAGTCCTAAAGATCTCAATCGAAAAACAAATCGGATTTATGTGCAGTGTGAACAAAGCCAAAGTGTAAGTGACAATAACAAGCACTAAAGGATCAAATCAATTATTTAGTTATTGACAGAAACATAACAAGAAACCCAAAAACTCACTTGCCCATAGTCTGAAATCTAAAGCATGTCAGCGTTTGCCAAACAAAGGGCCTAGCCATGTAGTGTCCCCCAGAGAAAAGCTGTTTCTCCAGGGAAGACATGCTCACCTTTCTGCCAGCTGGAATATTTAGCCAGAAAGCAGGTCTTGGCCTGGTCCTAATTTTACCCCATGCTTCCAAACATATCCCTCCCCCCACCCTCCGTCCCGTACAATCACATGCATAAACTATACGCTCACACACACACACACACACACACATGTACATTTCCAGGCAGACGTCAATCACATGTAGGCATTCTCCCAGTGCCCCTCAGACTGTTTTGAGATGACATGTCTGTGAGTAAATATCTGATTAATATTTCATGTGGCTGTGTTTTCTTCCCTGGCTTTTTCCTGAGCGTAACATCATGTTTTTGCCTTTCCATTTGTCTGAATAGAGCGTGTAGCTCTTATGCTCATCAGACGAAACATGTCTCCTTACTTCACATCGCAAACTCCTGGAAGCTTGGGGACACAAAGCTGCTCACATTGTTTTTAAGCTAATGTCACAGAGGAAACTATAGCTATGTTTGGAAATGGAATACTAGCTTATTTATGAAATATTATGTAGTATATTATTTTATATTAGTATATAAAACTAAGCATTATGCATGCTTTTGTTACTTTCTTGTGTTGCATGTATATGGAGGTCATTTTCGGCTATACTTTATTTTGACGTGTCCTTGTTACAGTGTAATTATACATTTAAGTACTGATACATGAGCTTACTATATGGTTAGGGTTTGTCTCAGGGTTACTTGCATGTAACTATACATCATTTATTTTTATTATAATAGTAAGTACATGTAACGTGTTACAAGGGCACCTTGTAAAATCAAAATCAAATCAAATCAAATTAGTATTTAAAAAGTAAAGAAATGGTACTCACCCCCATGCTATCCAAAACGTAGAAATTGTTTCTTTTATCCAGAACTAATTTAGAAAACTTTTTACACATGATATCACTTGCTCACCAGTGGATCCTCTGCAGTGAATGGGTGCCGTCAAAATGAGAGTCCAATCAGCTGTTAAAACCTCATAATAATCCACATGTAATCCACACCACTTCAGTCTATCAGTTAATGTTTTGTGATGCAAAAAAAAATCTGCTTGTTTGTAGGAAAGGTTTTTATTATTATTATTTTTTTTTTTTCAGTATTCCATTTTTATACTTTAAACTGTTGCTTCTTGTTAAAATATTAGCCCATTATGCATAATATTTGTTTTCTATACTGAACACGGAGAGAAATATGCACAGACAAGCACCACTTGCAAATAAAACAGTTATAAACAAATATGTTGGTGGATTTTTCATTACAGAAGTGTTATTACAGACAGTTAAAGGATTGGAGTGGTGTGGATTTCTGTGATGTTTTTTATCAGCTGTTTGGACTCTGATTCTGACGGCACCCATACACTGCAGATAATTGGTGAGAAAGTGATGTGATGCTAAATTTCTCCAAATCTTTTGCAATAAAGAAATAAGCTAATTTATATTTTAGAGTATTTTTTTTTTTTTTTTTTTTTGGGAGGGGTGGGGGGTGAACTGGAAGTTCTACTTGCACTGCATTGTTTTGTTGCAAAGTGATATTCAACAAATCACAATCTGCATACTAAAGTATATGCATATTCTTATATAACTATACTGTATAAATAATAAGAGTAGCTATTATGCTGTTCTAAGTAACCAATATTTGCCATGGTTTTGCAACTTATGATAACAGACAATGTTTCTTCTACAGGACATTTTATCATACCAAAGATCTAAAAACACACATATATATATATATATGTTAAAAGAATTGAAATTGCTCTTAATGCTGGATAATGATAGAAAAAAAATTATATATATATATATATATATATATATATATATATATATATATATATATATATATATATATATATATATATATATATATATATAAAGGTGGCTGTTTTCAAGCACTTCATATAATCAACACATAGAGCTTGCAGCATTTAATAGCAAGGACTTTTGAGACATTTGCTTTAATGGACATTAGTTCCAAATGCTTTTGCTGAGTAAATTTTCAGAGGACGTTCTCTCTCTCGTTCCGTGTTCCGAGGAAATGGCTAAATTGCACTAGTAATGCTCTTTAATTCTGATGGCCCGAGCTCTGCGGGCAGTCCTTGTATTCTCAGGTCGACTCTTTCCTGGTACTGGCTGAATTAAGTGCTTGGGAGCCATCAGTGACGTCTGACTTACTGTGCCACTACCTCAGAGGAGGTGTGCTTTTGTGCTTTCGCAAATTTTCTATTTAATTTGTTCATATATGTACCTTTATTTATTATCGAAACACAAGCATAAACTGAAAGAACAGGGCACAAATAGTGGCCCAAAGAGGTCCGGATTCAGGCTGCAAAGATACATGCGAGAACAATGAAAGCAGCGGAAGTGCTTTATGGGACATCGGAGAGGGTCCTAATAACCACGGCATCTAGCCAAAGTGCTATGCAGAGAGAAAGATAAAGAACGACTCGCCGATCATAGCTGGTTCTCCACAGAGATAACTGACGTATTTGTGCTATTTTCTCCACAAGCCTTTTTTTTTAACCTCAGACTCCCACAAGGCTTCAAAGCTCAAATAAGGAAAGTTAGGTACTTATGTTTTCTTCAACAGAGATAAACGCGGTTAAACCACACCAAAACGTCTTTTCATTAAAGCGTCTTCAAGCATGTTGGGAACTGTTCTTCCAATGCTCTTTTTGTACATTGCTCTTTTCTGATGATTTCCAGAGTGTTATTATTTATATTTAGTGTGTGTAGGTATTCATATGTAAAGTATATATGTATGACAGATAATGAATCTGAAAATGAAAAGCAAAATAATAGCATATACCCTTTTACAACAATCCTCTGATGACTGAATAGATCTGAATTCGCCGGAATCTCTCTGAAGACATAGGTGACCGGGTTCAATATTCAGATACATCAATTATCGAATATAACCAAATCGATATATATCGAAAAAGTTTGTCCCAGAAATACATGTCTAATGGTAAATGTATTTATAAATTAATACAAATTATTAATTAGAACCCTTTCTTTAGTTTAATAGTTTATCATCAAATATGAAATCTAAATGCATGAACATTTGTGAAATCTAACAACATTACGTTTAATAAATCTATGAGTCAATACCGTTGAACCTAAAAGGATCCATAAAGTTGTACACGTGTATATAACCAGTTTTTATTTGCATATTCAATGCTAGATCCAGGTATATGTACACATACTAATAAGATCGCGTTGATATTTCACAGAGGATCGTGACTTGGTGTTCCTGGCATCTTAGTTTAATCTCTCAGACTTCAGGGAATGACTGACGCCGGCGCTCTGTTGCTGGTTAGTGTGCATTGTCATAGTTTCTTAAAGAAAATGGGGGGAAAAAATACTAATGCTTCACTTTAGCTGTGCCACACAAAAGCCAGAAGGAAAAAGTATGAAAGAGAGAAAGGCTCTGAAAGGAAAACATTCAGTATTAAGGGAAAAGCGGGGCCGACTGTACCCGTGATATGTAATAGTGTAAGAGGAGAGAAAGACAGCTATGGATTTTAATCCATTCGTCGATAAAGGTCACTACTCCAAAGGGTTTTATTTCTCTGCCACACATCAAAGTGTAAATCCGCTGATTGCCGCCACTGAATGGGGAGACAACAAGGCCGGGTTTGTGGGTCGTTTCTATGGCGCAGTGTGTGAGGAGAGAGCCCATAATGTGCAGGTTTTCTATCAGGGGCCCCTAGATCAATGGGCAGCCTGACCTTTGCATTGTGTTCCCGGCTTTGCCCGTGATGTCATGCCATCTATCAGCCGCTCTTCTTAAAGGGCCAAGAGAAAGGGAGGCACGGTCCCACACTGTCATCCCACCATGAGATTGAAAAGATGACCGCGAGTCATTATCTGCGAATATAACCACCTGAAACCACAGAAACATATTAAATTCGTCAGATTATCTAAAAGATGAGCCCGGGCCACGTTGGAAATTGTGACGTCGAAATATTCCACTCTAAGGATATGATGAGCATAGAGATATTAAGATGGAAAGTCCATGTTTCAAAGCACCTCGGCGCAAGTCGTTAATCAAATAAGGCCAATGGCCTTTTTAAGATGTTTGTCAGGGATTGATCTGCCTTTTGAGTTAATATAAGCCAGGAGCAGAACTTAAGAGGATAAAAGGGGTGAGCTTCTTATTGTTCCTCGCTGAAAGCTCTTCTTTGTAGCAAAGAGGGCCGATGGCAGCTGGTAGGGTCCTCTCCGCTCATTGAACATCGAGAACTTTCTCAGAGTGGCCAAGTGCATTGGAATGGAAATCTAAAGAGGTAGGCGTGAACCATTTGTTTAGGCATGTTTGTGTTTGCTGTCAACATGCCTGTCTGTTTTGTGGGGCTGCCGCTTTTGGCTTCACAAAAACCAATGTGTGTGTGTCCACCCTTTTCAGTCACGGACATAATCGAGGGGGATCCGGGCAGCGGCGTTGTGTGAAGGAAAACCTCGGCCGAGCCGTCCGCGACAGATGTTGTAATTGCCAGCTGATGGATGGGCCGTGGAGGAGGTCATTACGGTCGGAGATCCGGGACGAAGCGGGTTAACCGACGGCTTGGAAAAGGAGAGAAGGGACTGCGACACGGCTGGACAACCAGACCCCAGACGTCTCTAGAAGATGAACGATTTGTAATGGGTTTTGAGATGCAGGTCACGGGACGGAGATGGGTGCAGGATATGGTCAACCCTCAAATTAGACACACCCTCCCCCTATTGTGTGCGGAAAACACACTACTTACTCAGTCTTTTATGTAGACGACAATTATCACGCTCAAGACTGCGTTGACTGAAAGAGTCAGTTAGTTACCCATGAAACTTAAAGAGGCGTTTTAGACATTTAAGTCGCACTTAAAACTGTCTGAATGTCATTTCATTAGATAGCAAACCAAGTGGAATCTGCTTCAAGAACTTTACTTTTCTGAGCCATTTTTGCATTGACTTATTGATTTAGATGTGTAATTTTTAGTGGATGCATGAAGTCAGTTCTTCTCTGGTTCATGTAGGCATCCTAGCTGAGGAACCACAGGTGGTACTTCACTACATTAACTATGAACACAATACGCTAATGTTACATTAATGTTTGTACATATGAGACTTAATTATTTTTATGAAATCTTTGCTTAAAAGGTCTGCTTATCTGAACTTCAAAATGTCATTTATTTATTTAGTGTTTAAAAGAAACATTCCAAGTTCAATACCAGTTTCAATCTTACCTTACACCAAATTGTGACCACTTGCGATTTTATTACCATTTATTTATTTTGTCTTGTACTTTTCTTTAAAACAAAGCAGAAATCTGGGTAACATAGGATGCACAACAATGGAAGTGAACATTAACATTAAAATACTCTTGTTTCAATAGTATAGTTGCAAGACGTAAACAGTTCACATTAACATGATTTTAATGTGGAAACCCCTATGAACATCGTCTGTGTAAAGTTATAGCCAAATGTTTTTTGTTTGGTTTGGTTTTTCTTTACACTGTAAACATGAATTTTTTGGAAGTTGTATATAAAACAACAATTATTGGAGTAAGTTTTACAATAAAATACTATTGTAATTTCTCAATTTCACATTTAATTTAGTCTGTTAAGTGACATTTATTTTTACTTTTTGCAAAATTTACTAGCAATTTCTGAGTGAATTTATTTTCTACAGCGTAATCCCTACAACCCTAAAATGACCAGAACAACTTTACAGCAAAAATAATGTACAGATTTAGCTGCAAATAATAATAATAATAATAATAATAATAATAATAATAATAATAATAATAATGATTATTATTATTAATTATTATTAATTCTTTTTTAAAGAATTTCTTTCTCAATTTTTCCTTTTTGTTGTTGTTGGTGGTGGCTGTGGTAATCAGTGTTATGACATTAATGTTGTTGTTTAAGCTTTACTTTTGAACCCAGAATATTCCTTGTGTCCATATATTTTTGGGAGGCTGTGCATGTTTTAAATGTGTTTAAATACAACATATTCAAGTAAAAAGGATGCACAAGTCAAGCTGATGCAAAATAAATAAATAAATACAAAATACAGTGAAACAATCCTCTCTCAATTGATGTTTAACAGGATGCATCTGGAATTAGAGTGAATTTTCATGCATTCGCAATGAACATCGTTCCCAATTAGCAAAAAGTGCAACAATCCCAAAGTGTCTGTCGTGCTCTTAACTCTACTCTTCATCTTAAAAGAGCGACAGAGAGATGGGGAGGTCTATTCTCTGGGGGCACATTCAGGGTCATTTGAGTTTGTGTCACAGTTACACAGGGTGTCACTCCACACCAAAGTGAATTGTCAGTTTGTTTATACAAGCGGTGGGATTGCGTAAGATGTTTGCTCCCCCTGAATGCTCCCCAGAGGTCAATTAGGACAGATGAGCTTTTCTCCACACAAAGAAAACTGGTGGCCTTACAGCAGTTAGGGGAGGCACATAATTAACAGTTATAAAGTACTTTGGTTTGTTAATTGAATTAGTTAATCCTTTTTTCAGTGATCTTCAGCTGAAGGGGGGCATTATGGGAGCTCTCTTGTACTGTCACACACGTGGCGGCTCGTCTTCGCCGTAAAGCTCTCCGGTGAAAACAGAGGTTTCTAGAATGCCATTCAGAGAAAAAGGAAGAGAACTAAGGGAAGAGAAAGAAGATGATGGCACAATTCTCAGCTAACCTTTGATAATTAAGAAGATAATGCTATTGTGCAAAAGTTGATCTTTTATTTCTTATCAAACTTCATGCAGTTTTTTTCTTATCATTTTTCAAAAAATTCTTAAGAAACATACAATTAGATGCAAAACAAATGACAACAGAAAGAGTATAGAACAATACAATTACTGTAGATATAGCTCGGATTATTTTGTGTGATGGTGAAGGGTTTTTTTTTTTTTCACCGCAAGAGAATATTATGTGTTTGTAAGTAATTTTGTGTGAATACTGTACATTCATGTAAGATCAAATTTTTTTAGAGCAAGTTTCCATTTTTGCATTTTGATAACATTTTAAAAAGACAAACAATTAAAAAAAATCTAAAGCTGTCAAATTTAGCAAACTAGCGCAGGCATTTAAATTTTCCAGTCTAATGGTGTTAAACATATTTAACACAGCTAATGTAGGGGTGGAGTTGGCCAACCCACTTACAACTGCAGCTTCTGTATCTTTTTTCTTGACAAGAATTCATTTTATTTCATAGCAAAATTATTTACAACCACATCAAACTGAAGACCTTTCAGACACACTCCACTTCGCCTCAGTGACAGGCGCTAGTGAAAGGAGCGCAGAAGGGTAACAGGTGACGAGGAGCTTCAGTAGAACATCAGTGAACTGCGCTCAGATGAGATGTTGTCAGGCCATTTATCAGTAAAAACTTCCGGTCATATCTGCTGTTATACTGTGCTTGTATCGCATGCTCTTCATTTACGCGCACAAATATGTGGTGTGCACTATAGCCTGTTTCTTTTTATATTACAGTGCAAATTAAACTACAAGCATGCATGTCAGATACACAGCATGTTTAGCAGTGGCAGCTCTTAAAGTAATAGTTGCCCAATAACCAAATATCCCAGCTGCTGTTAATGTCTGTTAACCAAAAAATAAAATAAATTAAAAGAAATGAATAACTTTTGTAGATTTTATGATTCATCTAAATTTAATTTAGTTTAGTGTTCCAAAACTTTATTCAGTTTTTATATTTGGCCTACTTGCTTAAGGGCACAGGCAAATATGTAATTTATTATAATGGGTTTATGTTAAGATTGCTTGAAGTTTACTTAAATAAGAAGTAGTTATTTTTAAAGTCTAATAAATGTTACATTTGATAGCTCTGAATGAAAATGTGATGTTAGTATAGCAGTGCTGTCAAACGACTAATTATCATTAATCGGATCCAAAATAAAAGTTTTTATGTAATATATGTGTATGTACTGTATATATTTATTATGTATATATTAATGCACACACATACATTGTATATTTTGAAAATATGTACATGTATATGCATTTATATTTTATATATATTTAGTATAAAAAAATATTTTTTCTTAAATATATGGATGCATGTGTTTGTATTTATGTATACTTAATAAATATACACCGTAAACACATGTATTATGTAATCCAAAACTTTTATTTTAACTTTTATAAAACTTTATAAACTTTATAAAAATGTAAAAAAAAACAAAAAAACAAAAACGTAATAACCATAAATGCTCATTCTCCTCTTCTCCATTCTCAGTGGTAGACGTTTCTAAACTTTTCCTTTCCAATCTGTTGACATAATCCTATCCCCACTCACCTCCTTCAGGCCATTTCTTCTTTAGGTTTACCCGCGCTCACTTATGTTATCAACACCTCTCTTTACTCTGGTACATTTTCCACAGCATTCAAGCACACATTTAGATAACTCCATTGTTTAAGAAACCCTCACTATATCCAGCAATTGTAAAAAAAAAAAAAATACAGAACGGTATTCCTTCTTCCGTTCATTGCAAAGACACTTGAGCAAGGGGTGTTAAACCAACTCTCTATGTTTCTTGCACAGAACAACCTCATGGACAGCAACCAATCTGGCTTCAAAAGCAGCCACTCAACTGAAATGGTACTGCTCTCGGTTACTGAAGCCCTGAGACTAGCAAGAGCAGCTTCCAAATCCTCAGTACTCATCTTGCTGGATCTGTATGCTGCTTTTGACACAGTTAACCAGCGGATCCTCCTGTCCATCATCTTGAAGATGGGTGTCTCAAGAAACGCTCTCCATTGGTTCAAGTCTTACCTCTCAGGTAGTGTCTTGAAGGGGTGAGGTTTCTTAGTCACAACTTCTTGCTACTGGGGTTCCTCAAGGCTCAGTGCTTGGACCACTTCTTTCCTCCATCTACATGTCATCTTTAGGATCCATCACTCAGAAGCATGGCTTTTCCTATCATTGCTATGTTGAAGACACTCAACTCTACTTCTCATTCCAACCAGATGATCCGACATTAGCTCTTAATTGCAGCCTGTCTGACAGACAATTCTGGCTGGATGAAGGATCATCACCTTCACCTCAACCTTGCTAAAAGAGAACTGCGCATGGACTCAGCCAACCCAGCTCTTCATCACAACCTCTCTATACCGCTAGGTTCGTCAACCATAACTCCATCCAGGACAACCAGGAAACTGGGAGTTATGAAGGATGATTAGTTAAGCTTCACAGACCATATTGCTACAACAGCCTGGTCCTGCAGGTTTGCCTTATACAACATAAGGAAGATTAGACCCTTCCTAACAGAGCAGACTGCACAACTCCTTGTCCAAGCACTTGTTCTCTCCAGGCTGGACTTATCGTAATGCTCTCTTGGCGGGCCTCACCGCATGTGCTATCAAGCCTCTACAACTTATCCAGAATGCAGCAGTCAGAGCTGTCTTCAACTAGCTGAAGAAAGCTGTCGTCACACTTCTCTTCACCAGTTTGTACTGGCTGCCAATAGCCACTCGCACTTTGGATAGAAGCGTCTGCTAAATGACTAAATCTAAATCTAATTCAATTTTGGATGTGATTAATCATGATTAATCGTCTGAAGGCACTATAGGACAGTCAACATTACAGTCAATGGTTAAATATTAGGGGGAAAAAATTCCTAGAGACCGTATAATTGGTTTCAGCGATACTTCAATCAAATAAAAAAAATAAAATAATGCAGTTGAACAAATATTAAAAATATACCGTGTTTACGTTGTTTCTACATTAATTTGAAGATTAAATGTTGAATACAAATATTGCAATGTACAATTATATTAAAAAACTTAAATATTAGCGGTAATTAATTGTGATAAATCATGATTCATTTCAGAAAAAAACAAACAAAACACAATTATATATATTTTTTAAATTGATTGACAGAACACACACACACACACACACACACACTCACACATACACACACACACACACACACACACAATCTTATTATTGACAAAAGCTATAATAAGGGCTTTTCGCACCACTTTAGTTCCAGAACTAAATATCTAAATATCTAAATATACTAAAGCACTGGGACTATTTTTGCATGAATTTCCTATGTGTGTATATATATATATATATATATATATATATATATATATATATATATATATATATATATATATATATAAATATATATATATATATATATATATATATATATATATATATATATATATATATATATATATATATATATATATTATGTAGGCCTAAACAACAAAAGCTTTCATTTTAGATGTGATTAATCACAATGAATCATTTGACAGCACTAGTTAAAAGTGCCTTAATGATGGATTTGTTTCTCATGAACATGCAGCTTTTCACTCCACAGGAAGTTAACTGCTGGAATGGAGTCGTGTGGATTATTGTGATGTTTATATCAGCTATTTAGACTCATTCTGATGGCACCCATTCACTGCGGAGGATCCATTGGTGAGCGATAAGTACTAAATTTCTCCATACCAATAAAGAAACAAGCTCATCTACATCTTGGATAGCCTAAGAGTAAAATTTCGTCCAATTTTTATTTTGTGGGGGTACTATTTCTCTAAGAAAATGATGCTACTTTTGGCAATCAGATCATTTTACAAATGTTCCGGCCAGCCATCGGTTACTTTTTATGCTTTAGATCCATTATACATTTTTCAAATGCATGAAAAAGGTTATAGACCACTTGTGTAAAAGCCTAAAATACAGAAACTATACAAAAAGCGAGTTTGTCAAGAATAATATTTTTCTCATATCACAAAAGGAACTTTGAAGCTGTCGGGCACTCATGTGATGCTGTGTCCTAGTCCCGGCCCCCCTCGGCCCCTGTCTAGTGCACACTATCCCATCACCTCGTCTTCAAAAGCGTATATATCTGCGCTTCCTTGACAAATTATTCAAATGTGCCTGGCTAGCAGCACACTTATTTCACAGCTCCACTTGAAGTACAGGTTGGAACAAGTGCATGAAATCCTATGTAATTTGGACAGTGGCCCGCTGGCCCCAGCCGCACACCTTCTGAACCTCAAACGCGCACATAATCAGCATGCCACATGCTCGTACCTGGATCCCATTACACGAGCGTTCACTGTGTCCATGGAGACCTCCGTCTTCCGTCTGTCTGTCAGGTGATTTCATGGATGCCTAGGGAGCTGAGGCGCAGTCTATGAAAAAATAAATAAAATAAATCATCTGGCCTCAAAACATGCATAGTGGATATTGCCTCCACGGGTCACCCTTGGCCAGTTTACATTAATGAAATGTAGAGGGGGGTTTAAACAAAATATCAACATCATTAGGGATGTCTTGCACTGTCTTTATACTTATGTAAATATTTGCTTGTGGTATTCTTAGCACCTTTATATTAGTTTTCAGCACATTAAACTCGCATCACAAGCCCAATTCACCCCGTCTGACAATTGAGTGGCAGGGGAATTTGACATCTTCACACTTCCTGTGCCGCTACACCTCTGACAATGGCAATGATTATGATGTGTAATTTTGGGTTTGTTTCTATCAGAGCGTGTGTTGATGCCGTTAGCCATGTTATTTTACTTGTCTGTGCATCATAATGTATCCAGGCTTGTTGAGTAACAGTTTAGTAACAGAATACTTGGAATGCATGATCTGGACACCAACTGGTTACTGTAATTTTAAACAAAGATATAATTAGATTGCCATTACATTTGTAATGTTTAGTGAAAACACAGGGTAATTCGCTAAACAGTATTGCCACTTGTTTAAACTGAATTCTCGGTTTGACATTAATTTATACTGGATACTGCCTTTTTTTTACAAACCCTCATAATATTGTACATCTCGTACTAGAAAAAAAAAAAAAAAAAGAGAAAAAAATCATCAAAAGCATCAAAAGCCATTTCATTTCCACCGTTTTATTTATTTATTTATTTTTTAGGTGGAAGCTTTTTTTTAACCACAACAAACAGCAACTTTGACTTTGAGATATAAACTCAGAAACGCAAAATACAAACTCACAATTCAGAATTGTGAGATAAAAAGTAGTATTTTTTACTTTGGTCAAGATGTAGACACAGAATTGCAATACTGATTTTATTTCATTATAGTGTGCGTCCATAGTCCGCTGCATCATTCGCAATATCAGCAAATCAGACATGCATCTTTTATTTCATACACTTTCAACACTTACAATATGTTTGCAATCTGCAAATTCTGTAAGTTCTCATATGCATACCCTAAAGTGGCTAATCTAAAAGTAACTAAAAGTAATCAGATTGCATTACTTTCACACTGTGATATTATGATTCAAGTTTTAGCTAGTAATTAGTATTTTATAATTTAATATATTTTAAAGTAACCCTCTCATATATGTTTGTACACTCTTTCTCATGCTAGAATGATGTTCCTAGCATAAAACGTTGCAATCACTGACATTCTCCTGCATTCTATAAGCTGACGGGTTGTTTATTTGCTCAAAAAGAGCGAGAGGGGGAAAAATAGACTATTTCTGATTGCATGGTAATCATGAAATTTTTCCCCACTCTCTCCTTGGTGGAACGGGTTAATTAGGCTGAGCGTAAATCACTGGCACACCTGTTAACGTTGCTCATGTTAATCTGGACTACACACACATGCATACATGCGCACACACACGCATTGACACATCACACGTTCCTCTAACAGGCCCAAATTAGACATCACGCAATTAAACCCACCTGTCTCGCTGCACAGAATCTGCCTTTGCGTCTTCAAATGAAAGCCTTGAGAGCACTCAAGTGTCGCCTTGTTTATCAATGTCATTTTTTCTGTACACACTCTACACAGATTGTACATTAGAGATGCCCAAGTCATTACTCACTATGAATCTCCAGTAAATTTTGTTCAGTTAATGCATCTTCCGAGTGAAACAACCCATTTCCGATTCCAATTTTAATAAGAAATGTTTTTTTTTTAAATCTTTCTTTTTAATGAATCGTTCAAAAAGACTCACCAATCAGTCTAATGACACCCTCGTTTATTGAATCGGTCTGGTTTTCTTTACGAATATGTGGCTCACTGCTGAAACAGAACTGCTGTCCAGTTTGAAGTTAACTTAAAACTGTGCTTGCACTTGTGAATTTGATCTTTACATCAGTGCACAGTGTTTTTTAAGTTATTTATGTCAATGTCAAGGATAGATTGTGGTTTAGGATTAGGTTATAATATTTTAACTAGCGTTATACAAATACAACAGAAGTCTATAAAGTGTTCCCATTTATATAATTAAGTAAATGTTTGTGTATTTAATTTAATGTGACATTTTTTTATTCATATTGAAATAAATATTTAATTATATTTAAAATTTTAAATACAACATAAACTGCAAATTAATACATAATAATACTACTTATAATAACAACCACAACAACAACAACAATAATAATAATAATAATAATAATAATAATAATAATAATAATAATAATAATTTTGTGGCAAAATTATAGGATTAAGTTTAAAAAAAAATATCAGTTGGAAAGGAGTTTTGTATGAATGAATGATTAAATTAATTTTGCCAAACAGTTTTGGGTTAGAGCCGCCCTCAAAAGTACAATAATAACTGTTTGAATTGGTGAATTTTTAAGAAATCAGAATCATTCAATGAATTGAAATGTCCTAATAATTTGCATTTTTTAAAATTTTTGCATGGAAACATGGAATAGAAATTTGTGTTGAACTTCACGCTCTTTTTATTAATCAAATTGTCCCCTCTTCTCCAGTAAAGTCGGGTGTCTTGTGTCAGGGATTTTTGAACCCAAATGAGATGGCATGTGAAATGAGGGCCCCTCAGTGACCCCCACTGCGTGCAAAGATGGCAGACGGCAAGAGTCCTGAAAAAATGTAATTAAACGGAGATAAGATGAATACAATCAGCGTCTGGAATGACAGAGAGGTGGTGTTGTTGCAGAGGCATTGGAGGGCCCCGAGCTTGAGTGGAGCTTGGGCCCAGCGCAGGACTGAGGGGTTTGGGGTAGTGGAGGGCTGCTGGGATTGAGCGCCTTCAGGTTGAGGCAGTCCCGTGGTTTCAGGGTTTAAATTAGTAGTGGAAAGACAATCTCCATTAGGAAGGATTAGGGGCCTGCTGGCAGCTGACGGGGCCCAGGCACCAAAACTGGCAGGGGCATCTGTCGCACAGCACCCATGGCTACATGACTAAAGTCAGTCACAGTTAGCACAAACAAAAAATCAATGTTATTGTTGCATTTTACCTTCCTCTGACCTCCATCGGTTTTCACTACATTTTAAAGTCTTGAGATATTTCAAACAAAAATATATAATTTATCATTATTGACACTCATGTTATTCATTCATTTCAAATAATACTGAAGACAAATGTCAGTACAAATGACAGTTCATAGTTGCTAAGAAGGAAAAAAAAAAAAAACATTATGAACCATAGTCCATATCTGATTTTATTTCATTTTTTTTACACTCTCACCCTTAATACATTTCTTGTTATTTTGGAACCAGACGAATCATTTGAATTGCATAATGATATATTATATAACCTGCACAATTAAAAATGTATTACTCACTTAAATATTACATTAGTTAATTTAGATTTCCTTTTGTTATTATTTGTTACAGCAACGTTCTCACTAGGCTAGCTGCTGTGAATTATGAGTAGCTTTTGTCTTGGCAAACTGTGGTTTCAAAGTAGCTCCCCTGACACTGGTATACACATATTGTAGTAGATTGATGCTGTGTGTTTGCTATACATTTATTCATCTATATTCTCAGCTCCCCGCTGCTTCATTTGCTGTTTTAATTACTGTGGATGCTCCGACAACGAAGAGCGAGCACTAATCCACAATCCATGCTTTATCACGTTGTTTTAGCAGGGCTGAAAAGTTCATTTTTCGTTTCATCTCCTATAGGTGTCTACTTGTCAGGGGCAACCGACTGATTGTCATTAGGGTCCCCTCCCACCCGGCTGATTTAAAGAGACAGCGCTCAGTTCCAGAGGTGAGCGGTGGCGAGATTTTCTAGAGAAAACCGCCTGGAGTTTCTCCGACCCACCGCTAGCTTTTTGTTCCCGGGTTCGAAAGGCAGAGGCAAACAAAAACCGTCTCAGAAAAGTGCAATCCGATTAAAACAATCTCCTTGTCTTTTGATTAACGTTTATTTGCATGATAATAAACACTAGACGATAAGTCCGCAGAGGCCTTCTTTATGGTAGTGTTTCAGATCCAGGATTTTCCTGGCTCTTTCTTCTGTTCGGTTTCCAGCGGCCTGTCTCTCCATCCAGCTGTGTGGATTGTCTTAAATGTGTTGTCTCTTGCTCGGTAACTCGCTAACAGGAACTTTAAGAGGCACCTCCTGCCGTAGCTGAAGCCAAGATCAGCACAGGAGGAGATGGCAATATCTCCACGGAAACAGACCGATGACAGCCTGGATGTCATGGGGAGATGGCGTGGAGCATTAAAGATCACGCCGTGCATCCAGCTCTGCCGTCTACCCAACATGCATCTGTGTGCGAGAGAGTCCATCTCAAGCCCTCTTAATGAAATGAACCAAAACCTCCACTTCATACCGTAGTTCGTTATCACCGCGGTTGCATTGTGGTGTTGTGAGTTTGTGTAGCTATCAGAACAAAGCGCTTGTGGCACATCTAGGACGTGTGTGTGTGTGTGTGTGTTGTGAGCTGAGAGGCAAAGCGACAGGGGATTTCACCGCTTGGTATTTCTGCAAAGCTCTAGAGAGAAAAATGCCTCAAGCTATCGTCATGTTACAGACAAATGAAGAAGGGGCAATGTGTGATCTCTGCAAATTTGCTCTCTCTCTCACTTTTTCTTTTTTCTTTCGCTCTCTTTCCTCTCCTGCATCTCCGCAATGCTTGACTCTCAAGTGGCACAGAAATCAAACAATTAGCAGGAGGGAAATAAAGGTCCTGCTTTGCCCTCTGGCACTTGTAAACATGGCAACCATGTTTGAAAATGTTGCCTTTATTATACAGGTTTTGCCTTTCTCTCGCACGCTCTCGGTTTTCTTCCTTTTGAAGCTTTTCTGGTTTTTCTTTCACACAGAACTTCTTACTTTGCTGTCTTATTCTTGTAGTTGTAATTGATTTCATTTAAAAACAAAAGAAAGAAAACACTTTTAGATATGTGCTTAAAAGTATTCTTACGCTTGGTTTGCATGTGACAACATCCTGCTTTAACCATACTGTTTATGAATTTACATTTTTAGTTTTTATTGCTGTGGACCCACTGTTAAAGATTTGCTGATGTGTAAGCATGCGTTTAGTTATTGACTGATTTATTAACATTTTTATGTTTTTATTTTTATTTTTTTGCATCATCCCTATAAATCTAAACTGAATAAAGTGAATTAAAAACATCAGTATAAGAAAAACAATATCAGTCTGAAAACTGCGTCTGGGCTTTGGGACAGTGTATTTTGGCTATAAAGTGTTCATTGAAAGTGTACAGAAGTCTGGCTAAGTGTGTTTCTTAACTCTGGGACCCCCTCACAGCGAGGAGTTAGCGTGTTCATAAAAGAGCAGGTCGACTCTGAGACATTGCACTCGGGACTTTGAACGGGACGCAGCTTAACGCTGCAAAATGGACTGAGACAAATACACATGTACAGGAGCAGACAACATATTTTACTTCAATTCAATTTAAGGGAATAAGCTTTTATTTATCGTTTGGTTATTTGGTTATATCATTCTAAACTCACAGGGACATTGATACTTTTATTTTAAACATATTTCAAAAATCAAGATATTTTCAGACATACTTTTTCAGTCATACAAATTCAAATAACATAACATAAAATTGTAACCACTTTGTTGATGAACATGAACACAAATGATTGAATACATAGTCATATGATTTTAAAAGCTTCGGTTTAAATTTAAGAATGGCAACATCTAATCATATTATTATATCATAATATTGAAAAATAAAATGTTTTGGTTTTTGTAACAAAAAATAAATAAATAAAATAAATAAAAAAATCTTACAGACATCCAGAACGTTTCTTCTTTTCTGATAAAAATAAAAACAAACACAAAACCAATATAAAGTTAAAAGATAAATATATATTTTTGTTTTATGTTGCTATACTATTTAATTGTTTAAACAGTTTTCAGATTTGTATACAAATGTAAAACCAACTGAACTCTTTATATAAAAATCATATGTTTGCATGATTTCTTTATTTTAAAATATTATATGGATATTCTATTTACTTAATTGTATTGATTTATTTTCCTTTTTATTTGTCCTTTATAATACAATTTTGAATAGATAGATAGATAGATAGATAGATAGATAGATAGATAGATAGATAGATAGATAGATAGATAGATAGATAGATAGATAGATAGATAGATAGATAGACAGACAGATAGATTATATAAAGAAAGACAATATGTTATGTTAACTTCTATGAAAGTTTTCTCAAGAAAGCAAAAGGAAGGACATTTCAGGATCACAGTATCTCTTAATGATCCATACTAAACACATATACTGCTGAATAAAATTAGATTTGCCATTAAAACACTGATATTATATGAGAAAAGACAGAGATTGGAGATTTCCCGTCATGGCCGTGTACAAGTAATCCAATTCTGAACAGAGATATAGTAGGCTTTGTATGTCAATCTTTGATATGATAGATTATCAGCCCAATGAACAGAAGGGGATTTTCAGAGCAGGTATTAGAGCAGAAAGGTGTCCTCACCCAGAACAGACTCACTGAATCATTGATCAGGGACAGCAGCGCTTTTAATCCAGTGTGTATGTGTGCATCCGTCTGTGCGTTAGGGAGGTTTTGAGGGATTGTCTACATTACATTCCGACCGGAGTAATAAACTGCGCGCACCTCCGCTGTGTTAGGTTCATTTTGTAATAGCTTCGATCTTTCCAAGTGCCATCGCAAAAAATGCAGTAGGTCATAAAATTAGCATTTTCTGATTGCAGTTGGAGCTGTGGGAAATGCCATAAAATGCAGATCCATCCAATTCAAACAAAACTAAACCCTTTTTTCATAAATTTCAAGGACGATTGCGGAGTTATTTCGTAAATGTACACAAAAGAGGTTTGAATGTTGAGCTAACGCCCCTTAAACCAACGAAATAGACATTTCTTTGAACAAAACTGCAATGCTAAACAATATTTCAATTTTAAAGCTTACGCCGATGGTCTGCCGTAGTTTCACAAACCGATCCTCATGCCTGACCTCTCCACAGTCCTTCCAGGCTTTGGCCCCGCTGTGAGCGGCCCCTAGTCAAAGCACAATGTGTGAGATTACGGCGAAGAAAGACACTCTGTGTTCTACTGCCCTCCAATGGCAGACGCTGCGCGTTTAGTCCCATCTCGCATGCTCTGCAGCAGGACAGTTAGTTAGTTTGGCCTGGGAGAGCTGCCCGTTGGACGGCCCCATCGCCCCTTGCAGCTGGTTAGGGAGCTGAATGTTGAACTTGATGCCAAATTCTAGGGTTCCTAATGCACGTCAACTGCAGACTCGAGCTATTATGTCACTGTCTGTTCTAGTGTTTTGAATGAGAGCGTGAAGCGAATGTTTGATGGACGCAAAAACCTGTGTGCAGTGATGGTAACTGTCATAAACCCCTTCTATTCATTTAGTTACACATGCAGATGACACACACACACATACACACACACACAAACACACTGAAACTGACGCAGACAGTATGCAGAGGCCCAGATGGCTGGTTCACAATGGCGGGGCAGGGCAGCTTTTGATAGGTTTGAGTGATTGATTTCAGGCTTGACTGGCTCTGATAGAGTCACCTCAGGAGGTGCCTGGCAACCACAGCTTCTCTCCACAACTTTCCATTGAGGGCCCGGGGCCGGCAATCACACTGGATGCCCAGCTGACTTAGAGCCGTCCCTCTTTAAACTCAAAATGTGTCCAATCCCACAACCGCTGGTCACAAACCTCTACTTCCTGCGCCGCATACTGCGAAGTTAGCACAAAAGATGCCATTAACTGTCAAACTAATTATTTTTAATTTGGTTTATTATTATTATTATTATTATTATTATTATTAAATCAAGCAAATAAACATGCTAACACAGCAGTACGATGACATTTACCATGGTAACAATATGCTATTATTTTAAGCTTTTTTAAAAAATAAATGGTACATGAGTTTGTTAATTCACTTTCGTGGTATATATATCGTATTAATATGATAATGCTATGTTTTTGGACATAGAACCATGATATTTCCATTGTTTTGTTTGCAGCACCAAAGCATTATCATGTTATTTTTGGAGTTACCTTGAAGTAGGCCTTCAATGTAAATAATAAATAAAATGTAAGAAGTGTCTAAATATGGTAAATATTCAGTACCATAGAATTTATCAAAAAACTATGGGATTCTTTCAATTACATTATGATAGGCCTATTATTGTAAACACAATATTGTATAAATGTAGTAAACATCCAGAACCATTATATTGGAGTGGTAGATACAATGATACATACTGAAGTACCACGGTATTACCATTTTATGTATGTATTTATTGATTTGTGTTCGTTTATTTGTGTGTCTGTTTATTTATGTGCTTGTTTGTTTGTTTGTGACGTGAAACCAGCCCCATGTTATGCACAATGGTATATATCATGGTTATACCATTCTATATACATATGTAATCCTTACCATGGTATTTTTAATTACTTTGGAGTAGGCACTCCATGTAGATAAAATGATAAATATTAATGTACCATAATATTCTCGGTATATTTTCTGACATTTTATCACTGAATCACTGCTTTGTTGTTGTTGTTGTTGTTGTTTAATTTCATTTAATTTTTATTGCTTTTGTGCAGTATAGATACAAATGATTTGTTATGTATGTATTTATTTCATTTTATTAGCAGTAGTTTTTAATTCATTGGTTATTTAATGTTACCTATACCATGTTTGTGTCATGGCATTTAAACACGGTTTACATTTTCTATATATATATATTTTTTTTTTCATTTACCCTGGGAAAGGCCTACCATGTCGATAAAATACACATCATATTACTGTACCACGT
Source organism: Carassius auratus (assembly GCF_003368295.1). Classification (NCBI taxonomy): domain Eukaryota; kingdom Metazoa; phylum Chordata; class Actinopteri; order Cypriniformes; family Cyprinidae; genus Carassius; species Carassius auratus. The sequence goes on from NC_039266.1 coordinate 9,504,269, forward strand.
CATATATACAATTTTCATTGCAGTACGGTGGTGTTCTTTATGGATTACATCTGCCATGGCATACCAAGGTCTATATCAATATTCCATGATATTCTTTCGAAGAACCTTGGATTAACTTGTATACACCACTGTATGTATTATGACTTTAAGGTCTCTGTACCACAGAATGACAACCGGCCTGTTTTATGAGGGCCAGACGAAGCTTTGCAAACAATTCTGACTGCAGGTCCACTGTGTTTTAATTAAGGATGAGTAAATGAGTTGAAAACATTGATTCCTCGTCTCCTCAGGTTGCTGCACCTCTGAGGTGGTAATTGAAATGACATGGAGGCAGTTGGCGTCTGCTCTAACACAGGGTTTTGCCGTCCCGCATCCAGTCGTGGCTAACCGCGGCGAGGGCGAGACGTGCGGAGGACGCAATTCCCCCCGCAGCTATCTCTCCCACGCTTTCATATCGCTCTCTTTCTGCCTCTGTGACACTCTGACAAGACTGTACAATCAATTAAGCGGCACGAAGCGGCTCTCTGATCCTTGTTCGAGGCGATGCTTGCGAGTCTCCTTCCGCCATTAACAGGGGTTAAACTCAGCCTTCACCCAGTAGCCCGTCAGCTCAGATCACAAAGGAAGATGCATTGCAGCTCTAATTACATGCGTACGGGTCTTGAAAATCCAATTATGTTTGTACTCCTAATCACATAGCCTAATTGTACAAAGTAAATAAATCAAGGCCGTCCCTTGCCACTGCAATAGGATCACTGTACTAATAGCGCCATATTAATCACCTTGATCACATCAACGGCAGGCAGGTAGAGTTGAGCTCCGTCCCTCATTTGAATAATTAACATCTTAAAACTGTTTCCCTCGCTCTCCGTTTCCCTCTACATAATGCTGCTTTTAATTGCCCGTTTATTTATGCGTTGAAGTTGAAGCCATGCATAATTTATCAGAGAGTTTTACACGCGTTTATGAAATTGTCTCGCCGAATTACAAATGTTAAGTTTATTTAGGATTAAATTTTAATGGCTCCCGCAATAGCTGAGTTTGTTGCCGAAATTGATTTGGATAATTGTGTCCTCCAGCTACCGCGCAGCGTTAGATATGCGGTTTTCCTCGAGCTCTGCCGTAGACACCATACCCAAAGCAATTAACCTCTTCGTAAGAAACTATCTAATAATGTGCATTTGCAGTTATTGTGTTATTGAGTTTATTCGAGAATATCATGATGCTTGTTAGTTAGAATTGGTCTTCAATTGGTCGGACACAACCTAAAAATGAATCCAGTTGCTTGTTTTGATAGGGCCAGCAGGGAAAAACAATGCTAATTGAAGCTAACCTTATAAATGTGTGTAATTTCAATTCAGTGTTCAGGAATAAACGGCTACATCTGATGGGACTGAGCTGTTGGTTAGGGTTAGTTGTACTACAGACCGCCACTGAAGTAGTGATTTCTATGTGAGGTATTATGAGGAATTGTAAATGTGTTTGGGATGGAAACATGCATGTCGAGGTGAAGGAAGGGGCAGAGCCGTTCCGCCTGCCTGGGGAGTTTGGCATGTGCCCCACGAGTACACCCCGTTGACTGGGGGTCAAAGTAAATAACTGGGGCCAAAGGTACTGGCCCCTCCCCATTCACTCTCATGGGGCTCATTTCAATAACCCACCCCTTCCCTTGGTCCCACCCACTGACAGACAGCCTCTCCGCTCGACCAGGGCTCCTGCTTCAATGGCTGCTCTACTCCTTCAGACACACAGAAATATTACTTTTTCAGAAGGTATTTAATATGTTCAGGGTCTCTACAAATTAAAAGGCATGTAATACACGGATCTAAGCCACTGCGATATGAAATGGAAGTAAAACCCCATAAAAATAAATCCCAAAATGGAGGCAAAGATGGAAAAAGCCACTTTATTTCCCACATATGCTGGGAGGGTGGCAAAAATTTTATGGACAATAAAAAAACAACGGGTAACGATGGTCCTTACTGAGCAGAGCAAAAGAGGAACACATGATTTGCGATAAAGTCCAGCAGCTTAGAAAAGTAAAATATGTGCCCACATGTAGGCTGTGAAAAATTGTAAGATTTTTTTTATTCATTAATTAATAAATTGCTTAATTATTTTTTGTTGAATTGTATATATAACTGCTTTTATTGTTAAGAAAAGTATTACAAAAAAGAATAAAAAAAATGTGTTAAAACTATATATATATTTATATATACTGATGCCAAAATCATAAGTATGGGACATTTTTTAATTTTCTGAAATTATGTAAATTGTGCAAGACAATCCCACATCGCCATACTGTTCCTTCACATCAACCCTGTTTCTTACAGCAAATATCAATTAAACTCCAGCGACGGGTTGGGCTCAGGGTGAAAAGCTGTTGTCAAAATGTGCATTGTGTGTTTCTCCTCTCCGTGCACACATACATATACACACACGGACACACTAATGGCTACCCAGTGAGTGGTAGGGATAGCGTTCCTCTTCTTCTGCAACCCCCTTGGCCTCCTGCTGGAGGAATTCCCAGCCCTCTCTGCAGGTAGCCAGCCATAGTCGAGCCGAAGAACATGTGTTTTCCTCCCCTGGATGGGTCAACGTGGGGTTGTTCATTCAGTGCTGGTGATATAGTGGTCGAGAAATGGCGCTGATCACTTATCTGAAGTCTGGCCCGGGCTGGGTCGAGCTCGCTCCAGTTAGGCCTCTCCACACATGATAGATTCCACTCAAGTATGAGAGCAGATCCAGCCAGCAGACTCCTGATGGGCCAGACGCCTCCTCCCTTTGACTGTGCAACTCAATCAGTGACATATGCCAACTCCAATACCTCCATCGTCTTCTTTTTCCAAAGGGTTTGAACTTTAACCACCGAGTTATGAATTCTGGCTTTGAAGCAACAGGAGAATGTGAAGAACGTCTGAAGAGGACCAACAGACACTTGATATTCTTGTTTTTATGTTTTCACCGAGAACAAGGGAAATTGCCTCTTTCCAAATGGCGTTGGAGGTTGTTTTAAAAGAAAAACATTTTTACTATGAAATGTAAAGACGTAGCACGATTGAAACAACACTTGAAATGATCCGGCTGCTATAGCTTCAGTTGTGGGTTTTGACTGAAATCGATTCGACTTTAAATATTTATTCAGTATACTTGAAGAAAAGTAAAAACAACCTTAAAGGATCACTGGAAACTGGATCATTTCAGTGACACGGAATCAGACTTCCTCAAAGTATAGCAAATCATACTTTTCTCTATGTGTCCTTTATTATAAACATACTGTAAGATATTTTTAAAACAAATGATTGTAAATGATTTACTTCTCATCTTTATAAAATTACACTGGTCATACAGGAGTGGGCAGCCTAAAAGAAATAAATGAAATAATATATATAATATATAAATATATAATATATATATATATATATATATATATATATATATATATATATATATATATACACACACACACATTTTCAAAATAGAAAACAACTGTATTAATGTTTCAGAATATTATGTTTTTTTTTTTTTCTATTTATTTATTTTTTGTTTGGTGTTTGTTGTTTTCAAATTATTTTAAGTCAAATTCTCACTATTAACTAACTATGACATTTGCCTCATAATTTGCGGCTCATTAATAGTGAGCAAGATAGTTTATACATTTAGCTGAGGTAGTATTATAGGCTCTAAAATATGGAGAATAAGGCATTAATTAGTGCTTTATAATATTCTACTAATATGCAAAAATCTTACCAACTCCAAACTTTTGAACAGTACAGTTGTTTCTGTCTTATTAACAGAACTATTTGCAATAAATGAAAATACATTTGAGTAATGTTGTTTGAGTTTCATATTTATTTGATAATGGCACCAGTGCTCATCAAATGAGGATAAAAAGATGGAGATAAGCAGGCATATATTCAGATGCACGGTGCAGATGAGCACATTCGGCATTTTAAAGAGCCTGGATCGTGATGGAAGATCATTGTAATTTGTTCTTGTATCAGAAGAGCTTAATCCTATGATCAGATACAAGAAACCGCTCCTGTACTTTAATAAGAAATCTGCATGTAAAGACGAATGCAAGATTACCAGCCCGAGAAGACGTTTCACAGCGATCTGATAAAGCACAACATGGATCACCACTGCGAAGATCTTGCGTCTTTTATAACTGTGACGGTACAAAGCAACCCCACGTCGCACGGCACAGGCGACCAGAGCAGCTTTACACGGCCGCCGCCGGTGGCATCGTGTCCAAAGGGTGATGGATCCCAAGGGGACATGTCAGAACCCCTGCGGAGATGGAAAGAAGAAGCAGGACAGCTAATGCCCTCACACAATGGTCCTCCCAGCACAATGGAACAGAGTGACATTTATGTACCTGCAGCACCCTTAAAACCCAAAATGTTGCAAACACAGTTTCGCACACACATGGAGGCTCTCTTGCGATGGTGCCTATTCAGTTTTTATCAGACACGACAGAGGGCCCAACGCCGCGCTGAGTAAGATTCCCAGCGGGTGGGCATCCTCTCGGGCCGCCGCGGCGCAGGGCACCCGCAGTCGCTGAAAGGCCGAGACAAGAGATTAAGGGGGACGAGTTGCATCTTGCCCCATAAAGAGACACTCTACGGTTTTTCCTTCATTACCACTAAAGGAATAAAAAGGGAAAAGGGGAAGACAAAGTACTAATGGAGTTTGCGAAAGCCACCCCTGCTCTCGGATGCACTCAGGCCGATTGTGGTGTGCCACTGATATGGTGAGACGTCCTGGTTTTGCGAGGCATTTGCTCGCATTCTGGTGCTGTCTGTGAAATGTGAGATAATAGGAAAAGAGGTGTATAAAGGCTAGAACCCTGCCCGCGAGGATTTAGGAAGGCAGCGGCGTATCCAGGGCTACTCAACGAGTGCCGCCCCACACTGTGAAAAGCGTATTTATCAACTTAATAGCAGGTGTCTGATTGAACATGAGCACTGAGGCGAGTTTGATTAGAGAATGGTGTAATCCCCCACCCTTCTCGTCCTCTTCCTTCCTTCTCTTCTCCTCTCCACCCCAAAATGCCACTTACTGGTGATGTCTTGAATTTTGAAAGATAAGGCCTCAACGTGACGCGGTAATAGCTGGTAAATCTTCCTAAAGGCTGGAACACACTACCATGGCTTGAGCAGATTTTAAAACACTAGGCATCATACGCTTGCAGACTTTGCAAATGGTTACAGAGAAGCTCTAGGCTTCATAATACCAGACTTTCAAGTTGTTCCAAACACAACAAACTCCCACAGAAACATGCTGCGCCTGAGACGTATAACAAATGAAAACAATGTGTGTTCTAAAATTGTCTGTTTTGGTATGTTCTGACTGAATGGATTTGTAGTCTGAAGCTAGAAATCCAGAATCTGTTTATCATACACTATACATGATTTTTGGTAAATCCCTCAACTATAATCTACAGATTGGCTTTGATTTTCAGCAACTGGTAGTATATATATATATATATATATATATATATATATATATATTCCAGCCTTAAGTGGAAACAGCAGTCGAGCTAAGTCAACGTATCTTTTTTTTTTGCTTGTGTATTTTCAAGATAAATATTTCCAGGGGGGAGAAATGTAGTAACGTTTTTTTTTTTTTTTTCAATTGGCCATATGAACAAATAGGAATCTAAAAAGGCATACAGTTATCAAAACCTTTCCAAAACATTTATTTTCTCTTTTTCAGTTTTGTAAAAATGCAGCAGTTCGGTAGCCATTATTTTTGTTAGCTTAAATACATAAAACGTATGTAAGGGTTTTGGTTACACAAATCGTGAATGATATTTCAATTGCAAAGGTAACCCATCCGCAACTATAATGCAACACTGTGAAATGTTTTGAGCTTGCTGAGATGTTCCTCCCTGACTCTGCTGGCTAATATCTGACCATGTGCTTTCCATCAAAGAAACACGGCTCTAGATGTCGAGCCAAGAGTCGCGTGAATAAAGAATGGATCAACGCAGCAGAAAGAAAGAAATCAAGGTGGAAATGCCGGACTGATGAATAAGTCAGGTGACTCTCCTCGCCACTGTGTAAATGAGAGCCAATTAAAGCAGCCGCTCTGGCCCGGTGCTCCCTACAGCCGCACACATACTGAGAGACTGGCCCGCTGGCAACCACAAACATACACTGAGAAACCGAGAGACGAGAGAAAGAGACCCTTGCCGAGTTAATCGCAGCAGTGCTCCATCGAGTTTCAGACAACAGCCGAGGGGAAACACTGCAAGGGGCTGAAACTCCTTGGGGGCCGCCCATGAAACTCTGACCTTTGTCTTTTGCTTAGCATTAGTTTGACCGCTAAGTTTAGAAGAATATGATTTTATGCCATTTTTCCTTATATTGTTAAAGCTTGTTCTAATGAATTGTAGGGCACTTCATCAATAGCCTTTGCAAAACATGTTATTTGTGTTCTGACCTTCAATTACCCAGACCCAACCTTGTTAGAAAGCCCTTCGTTAAACTACGGGCGCAGCGCAGAGTTTGGATTAGGCCGACAGGATCGAGCTTTGACGCAGCTGGGGTGCAGAGCCACTGACTAATTTAGCCAATTAGACAAGGGCATGATTAAGGTGGCCAGATTGAGAAAGAGCCACCGTTGGACTTTAGCCAGGACTCTGGGGCTAGAACCCCTGCTACAGAGCTTAAAGAACTCAGAGATCCTCTAATGACCAGCAGGCGCAGGAGCAGTAATGACCCCTGAGAGACAAAGACACAGAGAGATCATCGCAGTACATGGGCCCGTTGTTCTTTACATATCTGATTGTGATCCACTCATGGGTCATTCAGCACACTGCTCTAGAGGAATTATGTCAGTGAACACGCATTATAAAAAAAGAAAGAAAAAAAGACTTTAAACTAAATAAATAAATAAATAAGCAAGTAATAGTAAGTCAGTGTCTTAAAATATAACCCTGAATGTATGACTTAAAATATCCTAAAATAAAAGGGTAAAATAGGTGAATATATTTTATATATATATATATATATATATATATATATATTTTTTTTTTTTTTTTTTTTTTTGACAAAATATTAATAATAATAAAAAACACTATAACTGCATTGTTTGTGATTATACTCAAGGTGATCTTTTTTTAAGATTAAGGAAAGTATAAGTGTTATTATTATTATTTATTCATTAAAGATGTTTTTAACACCACATGATATGTTTTTTTCTCCTTATAAAACAATCATAAATAGAAATAGCACATTTCCAATATTTCAATTTTATTAATTAATATTTCATCTGTCAGAAGCTTATCACCATGAAATGTATACTTCCCATGATGTGTTATATTGTCATGGGGCTGTAAGGGAACACTATGGAAAAACAGGGTCTGGGTCCAAATTATTTAATAAACAGAAAGGCAGATAAAAAGAAACCAAAACAGATCAGGACAGATCAGAAAAACAGGATCCAGTGAGGGATAAAAATTTGGCAACCAGCGTTCCTGCGTCAACCTATATGGCTACACGGGGCCAGGTCCATATGCTTGAGGGTGACCTGGGGACTGAGGCAGATTCGGTGAGGAACCCAGGGCAGAACCAGCAGCCAACACAAGACGGCATGGAACTGCCTCCTTGGAACAGGCAATGGCGGGCTCCACCACTTCGGGAGCCCCAGAAGTGAATACTCCTGCTTTGGGAAAACCAGAGGTGAGTTCTAGTACCTTGGATGAAGTGTGAGTGGACACCGCTGCTTCAGGATGGCCAGAAATGAGCTCTGCCACCTCTGAGAGAGTACCAGCGGGCTCCGCTGCATCAGGAAGGCCAGAAACGAAGCACCTCTTCTGGAGCTTTGTGAGTGGACACAATGTTCCTCGGAAGAACTGTGAGTGGACACCGCCACTTCTGGAGCTTTGTGAACAGACACCGCCATCCTTGGGGGAACTATGAGTCGACACCTTCACCTTGGGGGAGCTGTGAGCAGACACCGCCTGTTCGGGATAGCCTAAAGTAAACTCTGCTGCCTCGGATAGAGTATTAGCAGGATCTGCTGCTTCGGGAAGGCCTGAAGCAAACTGCATAGCCTCGGATGGAACATCAGCTGGCATCTCCACCTCAGGGGCTTTGTGAGCAGACCACGCTGCTTGCACCGACATCAGCGGGGGTTCCTGCATGCTGTGTATCAGCCCAGGATGCTCCAGGAATGGGCGTGTGGTACTGGGTGTGGCGTCTGACTCCCCTTGGATTTTCACTTTGGGAGAACTGTGAGCAGGCTCCGAAGATAACTCCAGCCTGAGGGCTGAGCTGCTCAAATGCAGTGCCAGGTTAATGTAGCACTCCAGTGACTCCTCAGGAACCCAGTATAGCATCAGGGTCTTGAAGGGCTTGGCAGGCCTCTGCAGAAGACGACAATGAGGCTGGTCTTCTCCATTTCTGACCGATGAGACTCTCAAATGAAGTACCTGGCGTACTCTTTAATACTCTGGTCTCCCTGACGAATGTTGAAGAGTTTCCCTGCTGGACCCATGTTCGCCTGCTGAATTCTGTTGAATTCAAGGGGCAGTAAGGAAGCACTGTGGAAAAACAGGGTCTGGGTCCAAATGAAGGTGAAACTTAGATTTAATTAACAGAAAGGCAGACAAAAAGAAACAAAAACAAATCAGGACAGATCAACGAAACAGGATCAGGTGAGGGATACAAATTCAGCAACCAATATGCTTGCATCAACCTTCATACAACAAACTACAATTACTATTACAATTCAGCCAGGGAGAGTGGTGGGAGTGTGGTGTATAAATAGCTCATGACAATGAGGAACAGATAAGGGTGTTATAAGTGCCAGGTGTGTGGAGTTTGGGGAATGGAATCCGGGTGGACAGGAGATGGCGACCTATGGTGATTAGAGGGGGAAATTCAGGGCTCGGACCCATGACAGCTTTGCATAGGCTAGGCAAACCTGGACTAATTACACTTTCCATTTCAAATCGTAGTCTGTTTTATTGCATAGATCTATAGCGTACTTGGTTGTGATTGGTGAATTGCAACATTCAGTGGACAAATATGGTTGAATAATTAATAATGATAATTGCTGTATAATGACCACTATGAACCATTGTCATACAGTTCCCCGCAGTCTCTCGCATCACTCCCCGTTCTGCATTTCCACATATTCAAAATAACTTAAAATCAATACTTCAAGTCAATTTATTAATTCATAGCTAGAAAAGCATCCGTATAATAATGGAATAATGTACAGTCAGCCAGTGATTTTTGCAAATGAAACCCAGGCAAAGGATTTTACCCCTCATGTATCTATAGTGAGTGAAGCAGAGCTGAATGGATTTCCTCTGGAGTCAGACAGCGTGTCTGTACACTATTGATTATCCCCAACACCTCAGTGGATGGCACAATTACCTGTTCCTGTTGGAGTGTTCCCGTTCTGTCAGCGAGGCCTCATGAATAATGAAAGGCTGACATTCTGTTACTCTTACCTGCCGCTTGTAACCAGTCAAACTGTAAAAGGTGTTTATCTGTGCGCACTGCCACTCCAAATGTTAGATATTAAAAATTAATGGACATGATTAAGATACTTTGAAACCCTGGCAAATGGTATATTTAAATATTAAGTCACATGTAATTAAGAGCAGAAAAATATTCTTCCCTGTAGTTAGGGGCAATTATAACAATTTCCATCAAGGGATTTCCCAGCTTGACTTTTTTGTTCTGAGCTATGGTGATTAACATTATGGCTAATTGAAGTCATTTTCTTAGACCGGGGTAGTTCGCTCTCTCTTTTGTCCTGGAGGGAAACTTAGCACTCAGGGCGCTCCAAGCTGAATTTCCATTTTCAACCTCACAAGTGGCCCATTTAATTGTCTGTTGGAGTGTTTCCTCCCATTAGCCTGAGAGGTCAATCTTACAAGGGGCGTGGCCCGGTGGCTTGATCTGGCAAGGAACGAGCCACCACCCTCAGGATAGAAAGAAGCACTTGTGTCTCTTACTAAGACCAGTGATTCTTGCTCACAATCACCAATTTGGGGCCAAACAGCATGCCATTAATGTTGCTTCATCATACGCTGTTAAAAAGGTCATGATTTTAACAGTAAAACACTGTGAAAATGCTATTGTAAAATTAGTATTTTTGATGAAATACTAATAAATCTAATGGGACATTTCAAAATAGTGTTAAACTGAAATAGTATTTTCATGTAAAACACACTTCAATAAACGTTTTTTTATACACAACTTTGAAGAAATATGTTTTTTGTTTGTATGTTTGTTGTTGTTGTTCTTGCTTTTTGTTTTTCAGTATACTGTATAAGAGAGGTCCAAAGCAGATTTTAGAACTTCGGTAGGTTGGTATATTAACATATCAGTTAATTAATTATAATTATTATTTTATTTCTTAATTTTTTTTTTTTTTTTTTTTGTATGATAATAACCTCGAGACATGGTTTCATGTCAAAATCTGTCATTTCGCGTTGCGATGTAGCCAACCGTGGCTGTATAAGGCGGCCTGACGCAGGCTATGAATTTTCCAGATGACCACAGAATAGCAGTGTTAACAGGGAAGCGGCGTACACAAGGAGCTAATGTATTGCTAAGCTAACCGTGAGTGACACTGTCAATCAATCTGATATAGTGTTGACCACTACTGTGATCCCCTTTTTGGCCAGAAAACCTAACATACTGTGAAACAAGTCCATTAAAGTTATGCATGATGTTTTCACAAGACATGCTGGGTAAAATACTGTGTGCAAGAGAGAAAGAGAGAGAGTGTGTGTGTGTGTGTGTTAGATGTTAGCCGTTTACGTTTTAGCCTGAAACCATCAAGTTTTATGATGTTCTCACCCACGATTATTGCAAAAGTTTACTGTTCTTCATCTCACACCAAAAGTGGCCTATCTCTAAAATCTAAACCCTGCTTGTGTGTGTGTGTGTGTGTGACATGCCTATTCAGCTGGCCTAAGAGCGGTTTTACAGACCGACGCCAGCACCGCAGAATGATCCCAGCAGTTGTCCTCTCGCAGAATGTTATTACAGAAGGAGGCAAGGTCAGATTGCAAGGATGATACATGGGAGGTGCTTTTGAAATAAGTAAGTCCTTTTTTTTTTTGCATGAGCGTTGTGTATTGACCTTGGCATTTCTGACAATAACATCCATCATGCACATGAACCCCTTCCAAACACACAACGCCAGTCCACGCTGAGGCCAAATGAATCGGATTAAGGAATAACACTGGTGGATGGATGCCTGACATCCAGCGATAGCAGAATAAACTGTCAGTTTCTCAGCCTCTCGGGTTTCACATCGGGACACTTTATGAGAATAACAATTTGTATTATAGTGGTGGCTTATATATGTTTATATAGCAAAACTAATTTAGTAATCAGCCTATTTACAAAATGCAATGTTTAGATTATTTGTTTGTGAAAGTTCTGAGATCAGGTGTGTGTGTTAATAATAATAAAAAAAATGTGTTTATATAGTGAAACTATTTCAGTAAATAAGCCAGTTTACAAAATGCAAGTTTTAAATATTTTTTTTTTAATGAAATTTCATGATATCATATTTTGTAAACAGGGTAATACAAGTACTATTTAAGGGGGAAAAAATGTGAATGGTAATGTATCTAAAAAATAAATAAAAAAATTATTTTTATGACTTACTATGAACAAACTCCCTAAAACAAGAGGAATAAGAAATTACCAAAACATGATCATACATATATCATAAAATAAGTACTATTTAAACTATTTAAAATGAATAAACAATACAATATTATATAACATTCTACTGGCAGTTCAGTTATGGTAATATTGTCACTAGTTAAATATTATTACAAAAATAAACATATACTGTAAATACAATTAAAGTATATTCCTATAAAAAAATAAATAAATAAAAAGATCTACCAATTCACATTTGTATTCATTTGGAGCGCAGTATCATTTTTGCATCATGCTGAGTGTGTAAATATGTAAATGGACTCTGGTGATGTTAGAGGGTGTTGACAGCACATTGCAGTGTGTGTTCAGTTTGTCAGTGTAAACAGCACAGCGATTGCTCGCTGCCGTGTGTGTGTGTGTGTGTGTGTCTCAGGAGAGCCAGCCTGGGACCGACCTCTGTCTGTCTTGCTGTGCTGTTTGGAAAAGTGGTGAAACTCAGAGAATAGTGAAGCGTTGTTCTGGCAAACAGCTCTGTGTCTCTCTGCCTCTTCTGTCTGTGTGCTGGACTGAAGAGCACGTGTTTGGCACAGACAACGCACGATTAAGCTATATTATTATCTTTTGATCCACTGCTACAGTCCTGTCAGATTGAGGAAGTTCACTTTACAACTCTAACAAGAAGTTCTGTGATATATATTCGCTTTATTATATTATTTTAAAAAGATCATCTATATATTTTTTTATATCATTTATATATTTTCAAAATTTTATTATCAGTGCATAATCTAGTGTCTCAAATCTGTTTTTAGAGTTTAAAATGATATATTTGATTTAGTTTATATATGTGGATAAACATTTAATAATGCATTACAATAATGCAATAGTAAATGGTAAATGTGCAATTTTTAATATGTGACCTAGACCACAGAATATTTTTTTTTTTTTTTTTTCTGTGAAATTGAGATTTATACATCATCTAAAAGCTGAATAAATAAGGTTTTATCATATTGTTTGTTAGGGTAGGACAATATTTGGCCAATATATAACTATTTGAAAATCTGTAATATGAGGGTGCAAAAAAAGTCAAAATATTAAGAACTCACCTTTAAAGCTGTCCAAATTAAGTTGTTAGAAATGCATACTACTAATAAAAAAAATACAATAAAAGTTTTGATATATTCATGTTAGGAAATGTAAAACATATCTTCATGAAATATGATATTTACTTAATATCCTCATGATTTTTGGCACAAAATTTATAATTGTTGGCTATTGCTAACAATATACATGTGCTACATATGACTGGTTGAGCTCCAGGGTCACAATGAGTATGACATAGTAATGAGGATAACAAAATCTAGACACTATAAAACAAAATACTGCTACTATGATGACGACTAACACTGCTGCTACTAATAACAACATTACAATAATTATGTTTTTCCTGTGGAATTAATTTTAGCAGCGGATTTAATTATTAAAACATTAAATAAATGGCTGGTTTATTTGAAAACCATTTTAATAGTGTACAATGTGATCACAGCAACACAGATGATAATAGAAGAATTATTATTTACAGCAGTAGTAGTGATATTACCTCTCAATCAAGTATAAAATATTTCTGTCAAATAATAGACATTTTAAATTAAAAAAGGGCCTAATAACAATCGATTTTAACATAAACATTTACACTCTCATGTTCTAGCTATAAAAAAAAAAAAATCCAAAATCCTATATGTGCTCATTTAGGCATGTGCAATAAGAGACCAGTGTTATTCAATATAAACCTTCAGTATAAACATAATTTTTAATTGCATTTGAATGTCTACACTGCAGGATTTCACTTATGAGCCTTTTTTTCATACTATTAATATATACACACACTATTATATTTTCCTTCATATAATGACCATATAAGTGTAATGGCTCCAAGTGAGATCTTGCCCTCCACACTCCAGTTCTGTGTCTGGCGCAGCAGATCCTCAGTGAGTTTGAACAAGCCTGGACATTCTCTCACATTAAAGAGGAAGGAGACTCTCATTTTGTGAAGCACCAACAGAGGATCTTCACACTTCCACGCGACTCTAGCTAAAATGGAGAGTGGATACTTATTTTATCTTGGAGTAAGTGGGTGCGAGCCGAACCGATGAAACATGGTAAGACAGTGCCCCCTAGCTGCAGCCTACAGAAGTCCAGCCGCCTGGGAGCCAGGCCTTGACCCACCTCTGCAGAATTTTAATAGAAACCAAGCATGAAAGGCAGAATTCTTTAAAGGCTTCATCAAGTGTGACCAACCAGCATCAGCAGTAACCCATGTTATACAGGCCACAGTTATGACCCCCTCAAAGGGCTGCCCCGGAGGAGGCGGGCGACAGGGAGGGCCACACGCCCTCAGAAGTTACCCTCCTCTCCCTTGAAGAACGGCAGGGCCGGCCCAGCAGGAGGCGCATGGGCCTGCTTTGAAAAATAACACCTTTGAGATCCCCTGTGTTCGGGATGGAGCGTGGTTTGCAGATGGCATAGAACGGCAATCTCTGGCTGAACAGAAACATGGGAGAGAGACCGAGAGAGTGGCCTTTGAACTAACGCCAAAATATCATCCTCGATCACAGAAACAAGTCGTCCTGGGAGCGGGGAATCACTGCTGTGAACTTCCTGTCTGTGAGGAAAGCCACTCACAATTTAGGGATAGCTCAGAAGCATCGCAAAGCACTGGACAGAATATAGATTTTTCCTCAGTTAAGCTGGGTTCAACAAACCTAATGGTACGCTATGTGTTTTATAGATTTTGTAGATAGTGGCATTCAGTTATTTATTCTTTACGTGTTTATAATAATAATTGCTTTTAGGCATGAATACAAAAAATAAAATGGGGAAAAAAGTTATATTCTGTAGAAAGGCTAAGACAATAGTGTGCAAAATAGTTACCCAGTTTTGAGTTCATAGGTCTTCCAAATAAATACATATTTTTATTCATAAGAAAGAAAGAAAGAAAGAAAGAAAGACCTGAGTGATGTAATGACTTCATTAAATGATTATTTCTTTGTTTTGTTTTTTAAAGAAAGACTTATTTTATACTCCGAAATGTAATTTTATGATTGTTGCCATATATTAACATTTCTCAGAAATGAAAATATGCTTTAGTCATTTAGCAATGTCCAAAAAAAAAAAAAAAAAAAACATCACTGTAAAAAAAAAAAAAAAAGTGTTGTATATTACAGTATATTTTACATTACATTATTATCAACATAAACTCTAGTATATTATTGTTATTATTATTACATATTTACACAAATCATAAGCTAACACACTGGCCAGGTTTATTAAATAACCAATATCAGTTCAAATCCAGCTTTTCCAAATATTACAACTTTTCTCCTTTATTTCGGTAATGAATTCTGAGCAAAGTTTCTATAAAATAAGCACAATTTGGTTAACATGGTGTATGTATATTATACTGCATATTTTATCAAGCCACACTGCTGTCTAGATATTAGCATCCGACAATTAAAAATTAAAGAAAAGGAGAGAAATTGAATAAGAATGGTTCTGTAGTGCTGTTTTTGCACTGCATGCCCTTTGTCATGCTAACCGTTGTTGTTGTTTATTGCACAGGCAGAATGGATGTGTGAAATTTTCAAAACAGCTACGAGCATCGATACGGGGGTCAGTATGAGTGGTTTGAAAATAAACTTAAGATGAGATCATGATGTGGTGGGCTTGTGGCGTTTGTGCAGAGGTGAATAAATCACTATAGGGCCAGTCCTGGTGACAGGGCTTCCCCTTCCAGCCGTCTGAGCGGGACAGGGAGAAGCAGAGCCCTGAACTTCTAACCCCGTTTTCCGAAATCATTTTTAGCTGCGGCTGACAGTCGATAACCGTTTTCTGACGACCAGCATTCCCGTGCCGCAGCAGGTCCCCTGCAGTCACTGAACCTTCTGCAAAGGTGATCTGCTTTTGGCTTGTTTTCCTTTCCATTGGCTTTGGCAGGCTCAGAGGAACATGTGTATTTTGATACTTTCCTCACTTCATTTGTACCTGTCTTTGTGAATGGATTCACAGTTTTACTACTTCAGAGCAGTAACATCCAAACCTGATCATATTATTGTATTTTGCTTTCCAGCACAATACTATAAACTTCATTTATACAGTTGCTGAAGAAAGTGCGAGTGCTGCTTGCCTGTGAAAAAGCCCTGGCTTTATGCTGAAGTGTTGCCCCTAGTTTGCAAATTATACACTGACTATTCATTGAACACAACTTTTCTGTGAGTAATTTCCCTTCCCTATCCATTTTCAAGTCACTTTTAAAAACACACTTGTTCGATCAGGCCTACTAGTTTTCTCATTAAATTGTATCATGGTCTTGATTATTGCTCTGTCTTCAGAATTTTAATGGTCATTATTTTTTCACATTTTTTATTATTGCTGTTTTATATTCTGTTTATGGTTTGAATATTATGTACAGCACTTTGGTCAGTTTTGTGGCTGTTTTTAAATGTCCTTTTTAAATAAATGAACTTGAACTAATTTTGACAACACAGTCGGTTAGTATCGATAAGTCGGTAAGTTTTTTTGACTCAAATGTCAAATGGCTCGCCATCAGTTAACATACAATTCACAGCAATTTCCAGCTGAAGTAAACATTAATGGCAGTAAACCACAAAAAACACTAACTACGATTTCATACAAATTATGATCACAGTGGCAGACAGGGGAGCCGCTATGATTCCCCTCAATAGAAATTGTGTTTGGGCGGGGAAGGAGACAGGCGACCCCCTCAGTTAAAAAAGTTTTTTTTTCCTTTTTTGTCGCTGATCAGGGCCCTTGGAATAGTTTTGACCTTCCCCCCTATCATGGCGCCCCTGGTGGCAGAATATCGACTAATAACAAATTATTTTTATGCAGTTCCTTGCACAATATTTTTATAATCTCAAAACATTTTTACAATATAGTGCATGATTTGCAAACTAATACATTTTGTCACTTACAACACAAAATCAGCTCCATATGGATGGATTTTCTGACATAGTAAACTTGCTCGGTAGCACACCTGATACAGTATTGCACTGGAGATGTGAAGTGCATAAAACATGAGTCACATAAAAGCTAAAGTACACTATCAGTTAGGTTTGGCATTGGCTTTGGTGTCAAATGTGATAGAGTGTTAACTACTCACCAGATATTTCATTTCTTTGAATTGCCACAATTAATACAACAACTAAATTGCCAGATTCATGTTCATCTGTTTCAGATGAAACTCAATGTGCACCACCTGTTTTTGTTAATTCTTCAAGCTTATTGCCTAAATTTTATTCTTTATTTTGTACAATTTATGAAATATCATAAACATTCTTTTAACGTTTCAGGCGTAATTTTGACTGTAATTCCCCTAGTTGCTAAGATGTTTTTATGCAAAGTAAAGCTGCAACAAAATATTATTTTGATAATTGATTAATCCTACTAATTAGAATTATTATTTAGTTGATTAATCAGTAGACATTTATTGATTATTCAGCTTTTGCAATTAGTTAAAATATTGAGTTATACATATTCTAACAAATAGATTAAGATAATCCCTTTTGAAAGCTTTTGAAAGTCATATTGTGCAATTACATTTATACAATTAATTTATACAAATAAATATATTTTGGTCCACAAAATGAAATGGCAGAGAAACTCACTTATTCACCATTTAATTAGCTAAATGAAAAAGTAGTTTTCAAAAAAAAGTTTTTTTGTATTTTTATTTATTTTTGTATTTTTATTTTTTGTAAGTCATATGGATAAGACACAAAATAAAGGTGATAAGATGTTTTATTTTTAGAGAAACTATTTTATTCACAACATAATCTCTCTTAAAATATCTTATAGGGTTATTATAATCAAAAAAGTTCTGAGCTAGATCAAGCTTGGATCTCTGTTAACCAAACTGTAACTTTAATAAAATGTAAAAACAACAAAAAAATAAAATAAAATAATACAAAAAAAAACATTAAACACTTCTTCTGTATATGAAGATGGATCACAAATGATTTGCATTAACATAGACACATTTAGGCAGATCAGGATGGGCACATTTCCTTCAAAATCTAAAGTAATCCTCTGCATCTTCGGAGGTTCAGATGTCGGGGGTAAATGACAACTGCTTTATTCATTATTACATCCAACAACAGAACACCTTGGTCTCTTAGGAATCATTCTTGTCTACAGCAGCACCGAGTCTACACATTGGTGGACAGCACACTGAGGGTGGGTATAAGGTAATACGGCCATGTCAATCAACCATTGTGGGAGGGGCCTGTGCAGAAATATGTAATTCTGACAGTAATCTCAGAACAGCCTGATTTGAGAAAGTTAATTTTAAAATAGGGATTAAAAAACACACTAGGTGGATTTTTATTATTATAGGATGGTATGTGAACACACACACATTTATGTTAAAACATCTTGCGCTACAGCACCACACAGGTCAAACAACGTTATTGCAGGCTCTTACATTTGATCAAATAAGATCAAATATTGTTTTATATTTGTCAACAGTTTTTTTTTTTTTATTGTCGATGTTATTTCTACCCTAATGCAAAGATGTTTTTTGCTAATGTAGTAAATTTGTATGCTTACATGACAGTGATGTGCTAAAAACAGAAAGGTTTGTCCTTTGCGTTTTTATCACGTACAGACAACAGTTGTCAAAACAGTCCATTCACATTTAAATTCTGTATTATGAATGCCATGCCAGTAGTTAGCGATGTTACACTGTAAAAAATAACACTACATGAAAACATAATATGCATACACATGATGTCACCATTTTCACAAATTTGTGTTTTCGTATTTTACACAGAGGAGACCATAGTATCACTGAAATTCACAAAAATAATGTTACCCTTATTGAGTGGAATTTTTAACTTATTTTATCAACTACCAGGTGAAAATCATAAGCCAAACAGATGCTAAAGCTACATGCTAAAGTTTATACTAAGAATTATGCTGTCTTGACATGCTATTGGAAATGCTTGTCGCATTCAAGTGCTTCTTAAATAAGTGATGGTGCTCTAACCTCACGCATCTTAGTTGATAGCGATCTCACAAAGACAGTTTACAATCATTGAAGTTCTCTCCTGCACAACCAACATCACGTCTACACTTAGTTATAATGAGACGATTCTTACTGAACCTGAACAAACACTCTGGCGATTTCTGCAGTGAGTGGATTCTAAGTTAAATGCCTCTGATTCAAGAATTCAACAGATATATCCGTGATTGGCTACATTGCTACATGCAGCAAAAACACAATGAAATATAAATGGGTCTCCAGGGTGCAAACTATGACAAACGGGATTGTTTATTATTAAAGCTTAACTGATGTTTCTATTGATTTAGTTTGAGGGTGCTTAGTACCCTAGCATCCCCGAAGAATCAGGGCTGAGACAAAGTGATGTAGTTGTGAGAATATCATATCTACAGTAATGGTTGTCATCTCCACCATGTTTAAAGTTCAGCTGTGCCCCACCCAACTTGGAAACTATGGTATCAAAATTATTTCAGAGTTTCCCGGTTCAGAAACACTAATAAATGGACTATAATAGTGGTGCTTGCCTTAGCAAACACTGCTAATCATATTGCAGTGACACGATTTTGACCTGCGATCTTGATGAATTCAAATATTTAGCACAGTTCTATCCTAGCCCACATCTTCTGCCCACAGCTGTGAATACTGTCTTTGTACTGTTAGCGCTTGTGTGTGTGTGTGTGTGTTTGGCAAGCCTGTTGGCCCCTGATCCATTCAGCAAACTTCACACCAATCTCAGCCTCTTCTCACCCAAGAGGGACTCACAGAGCATAAATTAGC
The DNA here is from genome assembly GCF_003368295.1 of Carassius auratus. Taxonomy (NCBI): domain Eukaryota; kingdom Metazoa; phylum Chordata; class Actinopteri; order Cypriniformes; family Cyprinidae; genus Carassius; species Carassius auratus. Next base: position 9,523,769 of record NC_039266.1, read on the forward strand.
CTCACAAAAGCAAAGGGGGGGGGGGGGAGACCAGCCAGGAAGTCATTTTCATCTCCTATTAGCACATGTCCTTTCATAACACAATGAGAAAACAGCCACAGTATTAAAGACGAAAGGGACTGCATGTTTTTTTTTTTTTTCCTCACACTATAACAATATTTTCACACCTTCGTATAGCAATAAAACATTTGCCTGCTTATTCACCTTGAGACACAATATGTTACTTTAATGAGTGTCACCAGAGCCCTGGTTAATGTGTCTATGATTCTTGCAGCATTTGGGCAGAAGAGGAACATCTTCCAGAGGAGGTGATACAACTTAGAAGATTCTTCGTCAAACCAGCACTGTCATACTTAATGAGGAAATTACTCACGCAAATCAAACCAGAAACCTTCGCTGTAGCTATATACTTTTGTGGTCTAATATTCCAATAGCTTAATCAGACTGAGAAAAATATTAAATGATTGAGGTGAACCAAATCTGATCCATTAAAGTGTGATTATTATTATTATTGTTGTTGTTTTTATTATTTATCACAATAATAATAATAATAATATTTAGTCAATTAGAATTTTAGCTTAACTTTTAGTAATTTTGCAACATGTTTTTTGTCATTTTAATATCTGATATATATTTCTATGTTTCACTCTTATATATATATATATATATATATATATATATATATATATATATATATATATATATATATATATATATATATATATTGATTTAATTTCAGATTTATTTAAATTAACAAAACCATTTTTTATATTTTTTACAAAATTTCAGTAGCAATACTGATGCATTAAATAATATATAATTTTAAATTATTATTGAAGTTGTTGTTATTATTACTATTATTATTATTATTATTATTATTATTATTATTATGTCCATATATATATGTATATATATATATATATATATATATATTTTTTTTTTTTTTTCAGTTAAAATTTTAATTTTAGCTTAACTTTTAGTGATTTTGTTAAATGCTTTTTTATTTTAATAGTATTTGCTATATATTTGTCTATATTTAACTTTTTTATTTCAGTTTTAGTTTTAGGGATTTTAGTACTTCATCTTAAATTTAGGCTATTTTATTTCAGTTGGTTGCTAGTGCAACATTTCTAGTTTCTTTTATTTCAAGTTTTTAATCGAATAATTTTTACTTGATTTAATTTCAGATTTATTTCAATTAACAAAAGCATTTTTACTAGCTTTACTTTTTTTTACAGTAGCAATACTGATCCATTAAATAATGTATAATGTATAATTATATTAACAATTAATATTACATGTAAAATTAAGGATTATTTAATATAATCTTTACAATATTGTAAGAATATTCATATACATTTAATAATAATAATAATAATAATAATAATAATAAACTTCAAGGATTTTTTTTTTTTTTTTTTTTTTACAATCTCACATACTTGCACAGTGCAGTACATGACAGATTTTCTTCTGTCATATGTGATTGAATTTAATTTTGACTGACACAAAACTGTGCATGTGTACATGGTATTCTCATTATTACATGCACCTTAGAATGTCACCTTTATGGCTTCAACGATTCAGCAGTCATTAAGGACTCCAAGACTTTGATTTCACACTTAAATCAGGTGAAGTAATATTGTGACATGTGAAATGCCCTAATGGAGCCATAATACACCCAATCATTTAAGCATTTTACAGCGCATGTGTTGTGACATTTTAATTGTCTTTGAAAAACATTGCAAAAGCAACACTATGATTTCATTGTACACGGATGTGCACAGGGCCATATGGCTGCATACATATTTCCTCATTTCATACATGTTTCTTTTTGACATCAATAATTCCTCGGCATCCAATAGCGTCTGGACCGCTTCCAAAGCAATTATAAAGTTGCCGTGGAAACAGAGGCCGCCTGCCAAAACGAACCATACTGTCTCCGCTCAGCGAAAGAAGACGCCAACACAAAGAAAGAAGAGATACAATAGAAAGATGAGAAATAGAGTGACAGCATATCTGCGTAACACCATTATGATAATTCACGGATGTGCATAGTGTTGTTTCATGAAACTAGACTTAGAGTTTTTCTTCCATGGGGAGAGACTAGAGAGAGGTGTTGTTAGGCGCTAGAGTAATGTATTGTAACCTTATGCTAAGCTAATGAACAGGAAGATGAAGGCCCAGTAATGGATACGTTTTTACATTCATCTTTTTGAGGCTCATTATAGGGATTTGTGACAACCTCGTTAGGACTGGCCGCCAGATTACCCAAGTGAATAAAGCACAGAACCCGCATATGCTCAAATACACACAATAAACACACAAAAGCACACACACACCATGGGAGCAGTGTGGAAATGTGTGCTCAGACAACCTCCCATGCTTTTAAAGGCACCAGATGACTGTGTGTTTGTTCAGTTGCTGTCCAGGTTCATCTCAGACACAGTGCGTAAATGTTGTTTGATCGTTCCACGACACAAATGCAAGGGAATCTTACTCCAAAAGATACGCCAACATACAGTGGATAACTTGACAGCTTAATTAATAATTTATACTTTTATTTATGTATTTATCTATGCACCTGCGGATACAAAATGGAATAAAATATTTAGAGGCACTTTGCATCCAAGTGTGCATATGGTTATTGAATAGTTTAATATGCTCATATTTGAAGATCCTAATACAGTATGTTCTCATTAGTGTTACATGGAGAGATCCATATTTGCATTGCAATACACCTTAACTTAATTTAACTTACTTAAATGAGCTTAGATGTTTCATGTTTACATTTATGTATGTGAAATTAGATCTCACTCATATAAGTTTAAACATGATGTTTACATGTTTAATCTCATAAGAGTGAGATCTAATTTCACATACGTAAATGTGTTTTTTTGTTGTTGTTTTTTTTTTACAACTTGTTAGTTTTGAATGCTCTGAGTATTCTGAAACATTCCCATAATTTCTGCAAATGAGCTCTAAAATGGAATGTACCCTTAATGTTTGTTGGGAAATAAGTAAATAATAAATAATTGGGCATTTGTAACATTCAGAAGCAAAGTTTTTGTAACTTAATGGGAACATTAGGAAAACAATCTCAAAACATATTGTTAGTAGAGGTTTTCTTTTTTTGGAGGCTCAAGACCTGCCATGCCCCCTAGGGGTGAGAGCTCACTCAACTAGGAGCGTAGCTTCCTCCTGGGCGCTGGGGCATGGCGCCTCGCTAACAGACATCTGTAGAGCTGCGGGCTGGGCAACACCTAACACATTTGCGAGATTTTATAATCTCTGTGTAGAGCCCGTGTCCTCCCGGGTACTCGCCCCTTCGGGCCAGTAAGGACCTGCTCGGTGTCAATCCACTTGCTGCGCCATTCCACTCCAGAGACTGGATGCGTGCGCTATTCCCCTCAGATGAGTTCCTCAGATCGGAACCCTGGGTTCCTCCAGCACTGTTGATGTCCAGCACTTGTGTGCATGCCCTTTCGGTCAGCCCTGTGTGGGACTAAGTGCATCCATGTGTTGTGATTGCCCTTTCTGGGCTATCCCATGTGTGTATTTCTACAGTAAGTCTCTTCGTAGCATGTGTCTTTACCTTGGCAAGCACCTTGCCAGCTCTGTCGTTGAAACTTCCACCCTGCGGGCTGGTCACCTCAGAGTTCATCACCACCTTTTGGCTGTAACCTGCCATTGTAAGTCCTCCTATGAGCAGGCAGCCTGCTAGCAAACATCCAGCTGGAATATTCTACCCAGTGTATTCTGTGTGAGCTTTAGGCCCTCACTCGTGCTGGGTACTATCACTCACACGGGTCACTGGAAGACAGCCATGTGGTGTTTTGTAAGGGACACAATTTGTCAGTCTCTTTCTGACGTAATGTAGAACGTGACCGACTGAAAGGGAACGTCTAGGTTGCGTATGTAACCTTTGTTCCCTGAAGGAGGGAATGGAGACGTTATGTCCCTTTGCCACATCGCTGTTCCGCTGAACGGCCGGGTCACTCAGCTCAGCTCCTCAGCGGAGACTTGAGTGCGAGTTGCTCGCGCTGCTCCATATATACCCACACTGCGGGCGGAGCTCACGATGCAAATTCCGCAGACCAAGGTACTCATTGGCTCATTTTGTTACCACTCGAAGGTTATTGGGCACTCGGGCAGGATAAAATTAATTACATGAATTAATTTAAATCTATGCAATATTGTAAATTGTATTCACCCAAATTCAGTTGTCTTTTGTCCATTTGTTTTAATAATCATCTGTTTTAATATTCATAATTTTTAATTTCCAGTCCATTTTAAGCCAGTAATATAATATTTTTGAAACAATATTTGACTTAAATAAACAACCCAGCATGATGGGTAAAAACATTTAACCCAAACAGCCGGGTCAAAAAAAAAAAAAACAGCATGTGGTCCAGTATTTACCCAGTGTTGATTTGCCAAATAACCCGAGTTGGGTTTTTAACCCAGCGATTTTAAACCGGAAGGAGTGTATTTGGCACATAAATACTCATCCAAATCGTTTTTTGAAACTTTGGCCATGTTAAACATATTAATCCAACTCTTTAAATGTAAATAACTCAACATGCATTATATATATATATATATATATATATATATATATATATATATATATATATATATATATATATATATATTATTACTTCTCATAAAAGCAATATTTATTTATTTATTATTTATTTTGTGAAAGTTTAAACCTTTTTAAATTAGCTAAAAAATAGGGACAGATTCCCACAACTTAAAATACACTGAATTAAAAGTTGCCATTGTTTAAATCCTCAGCACCAGCAGAGAATATTTTTAGCCTACTTTACTGATAATTTTTAGTGAGACAGGTATAATCATGAGTGCACGCTCTCCCTGTTGGGTAACAGAACACTCTCTGACCTCATAATTATGAAAAGTTATCATGCCCTACCAGGTATAATGTAGGACAGGCAAACATTGTTAAATGCAGCCTATTTCTGTAACTAAGGCTGTAATAATCAAGCACGCTTAAAAATTGTAAACAGCTGGGTGACCTTGTGGACTACACAAATCTGGTTGAGCTAAATAGCTTGGTCATATTTCAGTTCTCTTTTGTCCTTTCGCAACAGACTTCTCGTCCAATTTTGGTCTTCACCAGTTGAGAAGAACTGTTTTACACCAACTTGAATATAGAGCTAAAAACCAAATGGCATTTACCTAATTTGGCATTCCAAGCAATTATCTTGCTTATAAATCTCTCATTATGCTTTATTATCACCATGATTCGGTCTCCTTTCAATTTGTTCTCTTTCAATTAGCACAGGTTTAAAAAGTTATATATATGTATATTATTATATTATTATAACATTCAACATAAACTAGCATTGGGGAAAAAATAAATGGCTGGAATATTATATATGGGTTAATGTATCAGCTGTTTCAAAGCCAGAAATGCTTCAGACAAGATGCATAAATTTTTAATTTGGTATGCTCACAGTGCATCCATATTCTCTAGTAGCTAGCACGTTAGTGTATATCATTTGTACAATCATTTTTCAGGTGAATGAGTGAACTTGATAATGTTCATTATGGTGTTGGACACAATTGCAAATGCCAGTCACCTCAAACAATGCACTATGGGTATACGGTTAAGTTTCAGGTATTAAACAAAGTAGTCCTTGAACCAGGAACCAAGTAGTCCCACAACCAGATCACTCACACAATTATTGGACAGTTTCTCCACTGATTGTGGTCATGACTGCGTGTTAGCTCAATACTGCACTCCTGTGGCAAATGCAGTGTTAACTTATTTAAATATGTACACAAATGCCAATCCAACAATGTATTGGTCTGACTCTGAACAAAGTGAAATATGAATTTTGGCCAGAGATCACATCAACAGCACCACTTCAAAAGCTTTGAAGATGGTACAGTATATTATTTCGTTTGGATAATTATTATTATTATTATTATTATTATTATTATTATTATTATTATTATTATTAATGTATTTATTTTATTTTTTTATTAAATTTGAAATTTCATAGATTTGAAGGTCAAAAGCTACTGCCATATTTTCATACACCTCAATGAATGAATGAATGAATGAATGAATGAATGAATGAAATGATAGCATGACATAGCATAACATTTATTATACCACTTTTATTATCATAGACATAGGCTACCTAAGAAAATAAAAAAAGACATGGGCTGATTCAAATGATAATATTGTAAAATTGCGTGGCACTCACTATCAGGCTTGGGAGGGTTACTTAAAAAAATTTATTCCGTTACAGTTACTAATTACTTCATAAAAAAAAGTATTCAGTAACGTAATCCAAGTACCACAATAAGAAAGTAATGTAACTGATTACTTTTGGATTACTTCTGGATTACTTCAAGGTCAAATATTATTTTTTAAAAACAACAACATTTATTAATTAAGAATTTCACAGCCCTGAATTAATATATATGTAAAGGAACATACAGACATCTAGTGTATGGTATTGGTATTACAGATTATTTTGCTTTATTTTGAAGAAAATATAATCAGAAATAATTTTAAGGAAATGTTTCTTCAACAGGAAAATAGAGAATACAAATTCATTTTTTCCCAAGCAAATATAATAAGAACACAATTTTTTGACAATGGAAAATGTTTCTTCAAAAGAGAGAATACAATTTTTTTTTTTTTTTTTTTTTTTATCTTTGCAAATATAAAACTAATTTTTAAAAGTGCAAATGCTTCTTTAGGTTGGATGTCGAATCCTTCGATTAAGAAAGTGTTTTCTTTGCTGGAAGGCACAGTTTGCACTGTTCAACGTTGTTTGCAATTTCTTCTTTTTTAAACAAAATAGCAGTGGAATTTTCATTGAAATGAACGCCTTTTTGCAGCAGTGATTCAATCTGCATCTGACGAGATTGTAGGCAGCTGTTATTTGCGCATGCACCAGCGGGTGGCACACGTGACTCGCGTGAGTCATTAATCAAGCTGTGCTTGATATAGTGTTATTATGCCAAAATACTGATTTATTTAGTTTGAAATGAAACCATTGTAATCCTGAAAGTATCTCCCCTTTTTTCAAAATGTAACTATAATCTGATTACTACGTTTTTTGACGTAACTGTAACAGATTGCAGTTACTGGATTTTTGTATCCTGATTACGTAACGCCGTTACATGTATTCCGTTACTCCCCAACCCTGCTCACTATTATGTCAGATAATAATAGCCAGATAACGAACAACAGACTGACTCATTCTCGAGTCAAGAACCGTTTCTGTCAGACGCGTCCTATTCGAAGAACCGAGGAGCTGATTATACTGCGCATGTGTGATTCAGCGTGAAGCAGATTGACACACAGAGCATCTAAACCGAACTGATTCTTTTGGTGATTGATTCTGAACTGATTCTGTGCTAGTGTTATGAGCACGGGTAAATCGAAGGCTTGAATCAAGGGAAATCATCGCCAATGACGCCATTACGTCAAGCGCAAAAGAACCGGTGAAGCGGTTTCTTCAACCGGTTTATTGAATCGAACTGTCCAAAAGAAGTACAGGTGATCCGAAAACCGATGCAACCGGTTCTTGACTCGTGAACGAGTCAGTCTATTGTTCGTTAACCCTCTGGAGTCTAAGGGTATTTTTGGAGCCTAGAGAAGTTTTGTCATGCCCTGACATTTGTGCTTTTTTCAGTTTCTTATAAATATCTAAATGGGTAAAGTCTAATCTCACTGTGATCAACACAAACTGGGCTATAATAATATGTGAAATGCATGTATGTACATGATTGTGTTTTTGAGAAAAAAAATATTATGCGTGGTTAGTGAAAAACTACAAATGTTAAAACACTTGAAAAGGCCATAAAACACATTAAGAACAATGGTTCCCGGGATTTTTGAGAACTGGAGCTTGTAGCCTAGAATTTTTCTTTCTAAATTATGTGAAAATCATCTTGTTTACTCACTCACAGAAAACAATATATTGATTTACATTTTCTAACACACTTTTTGTTGGTAAAAGTCATATGCAAGTAGGCGTCAACTATCATGAATATCATTGTGATTTACACCTGAGAAGACAAAGGCCTGCATAATGAGCTGCATAATGAACCTCTCATTCAGCTTTGCCACTGTGAGTGAGGAGTTACATGAAAGAATGTGAGAACAAAATAAAAGTATATAATTTTATGTTTGTAGTTTAGCATTGTTTTTACATTTGTTACAGTTATATTTATTTGTTACATTTGTATTATTTACATCAAGCTTTCGAATGGTATAGTATTGTATATTGTTATTGAAACTTCATAATGTTTCACTTGATTATACATTTAGTCAGGAATTATAGTTTGGAAAAAGTCTTTGGAAAAAGTCTAACTAGTAAAATGTTTACATGTTATGTGAAAACTAGTACAAGTATATAAATAAATAAAAAGAGACTTACTCATGTTTATGATCTCTGCTGAATAAAGTGCTTCATTCTTTTTTTTTTCTGAGGAAATCCATTTCTCAAATCCTCAACCGCATCTTTTTGGGGTGATTTATGTCTTATTCACCTCATCGCGAAGCTTGGCTCGGTGTTCATCTTCAGTTCTCTCTTCACAGCAGTTCAGTCATTGTACTGTTTGAGTACATGAATTACTCTGGGATATTGGTTTGTTTTAACTCAGAGGGAGTGTCAGCTACATTAAAAAAGTTAACAGCTAAAGTCATTTGTGGATTAATGCGTATTGGAGATGTGAACCATTTAAAACGATTCAGTTTGATTTGGTGAATTAGTTAAAAAGATCGGGTTACATCGAATGATTCGTTCGCGAACCGTATATCACAAACTGCTTTGTTTTGAACTCTCTCACAACAGACCCGGAAGAGAAGACAATGCTGAAAAAAGTCGTAGTTTTTACTATTTTTGGATCAAAATGTATTTTCGATGCTTCAAATAACTCTAACTGACCCTCTGATGTCGCATGGAGTACTTAGATTATGTTTTTCTTACATTTCTGGACATGGACAGTAGACCGTACACACAGCTTCAATGGAGGGACTGAGAGCTCTCGGACTAAATCTAAAATATCTTTAACTGTGTTCCAAAGATAAACGGAGGTCTTACGGGTTTGGAACAACATGAGGGTAAGTTATTAATGACATAATTTTACTATTTGGGTGAAGTAACCCTTTAACATGTTACAGACATCCCAAGTCTCCCGGAAGTTCCGGAAGTCGCCCGCATATTGAAAGCGGCTCCCTGAGACCCGCAAATTAGTTAAAATTTCCCGGAATCTAGACCGAGCGAGCAAAAGCGCGCATGTGAATGCGAAACCGATACTGTGTTTCAAACCGTGTAGCGCGTGCACGGCAGAGAGGCAGAGGGAGCGAGAGACCTTACGTGTGTGCGCTAATGTGCGTGTGTGCGAAGCGCATGTCAGACAGAGAGCATCCTGATTGGCCTGTTTCTGCAAATCAACCAATCAATTGTCATTGTGGGCGGGCTTTTATCTCTTCTCCCGAACAAAATTAATCAGTTATGTCTATCTAGAAACAGGAACAACATGGCAGAGGGAAAGTGCCACAAAAAAAAAAAAAAGGAAAAAAAAAGTATAAGACACATTTTGCGGGATATATATATATATATATTAGGGGTGTAACGGGTGTAACAAAATTCACGGTTCCGTTAGATACGATTCACTGGTATCACGGTTCAGTTCGGTACGGTTCGGTATGTTTTAGTTACAGCAAAAATAAAAAATTGGCAGATAAATTTCCTTGATTTAAAATATATATATATTTATTAAAACTAACAAAGTATGTTTTTTGTATTTTTTTACATTGAACAATGATGGAGCTATTCTTTACCCATCTTCTATGGTGTTTTCTTAGCAGCATACTGTATAAAACAAAAACAGCTCCTTATTAAAAAAAAATGAAAATGTTATATTGTTGTAGTAGTTATGAACAAATACAAAGATGTAACTGTTTATATGGAACTTTATAACTCTTTATATTGAGTGTGTTTTTACTCAATTGGTTCTCTATAGGGCTTATGTTTTTTGGAACAAAGCAGGAATTGCGGTCTGGCTGAAATGGGCTCGTGAAGGAATATTGTAACGGGGCTCAATTACATTAAGCATTTTCTTAAAACCTGCGTTTTCCACTCACTCAGTACGCGCTGAAGGCTCGTTGCAAAATGGCTAAAGGGTCTTTCACACAGGACGCAGTATGCGCAGCGCTGGACCCTGGGCTCAGCGTTGCCCTTCAGATACAACGCGATTTGCGCTGCACTCTGCCAAGAGCAAAGTAGGTGGAGTTTTCAAAACTGCCCGTGCATACGTTAAATTTATAACAGTTCTTCTATCTAATAACGTGCAGGCCTGTAATTGTATCGTACTACTCAGGAAATTCCGACACAGTACAGTACTAGTCCATTTTGATTTCGTGCTTGTTTGGATGCCCCGATCGATTGGTAAAGTGCACCCAAACACCAGACCTGTTGGTTATTGGAGGATCTTCTATTTCTGGTCTGTTAAACGCATTGGCCATTTTGCAACGAGCCTTCAGCGCGTACTGAGTGAGCGAGCGCCTGACTGAGTAGCCTAACATAAACATATAAGCTGGTGTTTTTTTTCTTCTTTGGGGGTGTCAGGGGCGTTGCCTGTTACGTCGTTTGGGTTATTGGGCTACCTTGTTGAACGCATATCATTTTAATTCACAATTTTTTATTTATTTTCCAAATGTAATTAATTAGTCCAACGAACGGTTCAATACAAATACGCGTATCGTTACACCCCTAATATATATATTTATATATAAATATATATATATATATATATATATATATATATATATATATATATATATATATATATATATATATATATATATATATTGGGGGTAACGGTTCACAAAATTCACGGTTCGGTTCAATACGATACACTGGTGTCACGGTTCGGTTTGGTACGGTTCGGTACGTTTTAGATAAAGCAAAAATAAAAAAATGGCAGATAAATTTCCTTGAATTTTTTTTTAAATGTTTTATTTATTAAAACTAACAATGTTTTTTTTTTTTTTTACATTGAACTGATTCTATTCTTTACCCATCTTCTATGGTGTTTTCTTAGCAGCATATAAAACAAAAACAGCTCCTTATTAAAAAAAAATGAAAATGTTATATGGTTGTAGTAGTTATGAACAAATACAAAGATGTGACTTTTTATATGGAACTCTATAACTCTTTATATTGATTGTGTCTTTACTCAATTGGTTCTCTATAGGGCTTATGTTTTTTGGAACAAAGCACAAATTACGGTCTGGCTGAAATGGGCTCTTAAAGGCATATTGTAACGGGGCTCAATTGCATGTTCTTAACACCTGCGTTTTCCACTACAGAGTAATGCGCTCGCTCACTCAGTATGCACTGAAGGCTCGTTGCAAAATGGCCAATGCGTTTAACAGACCAGAAATAGAAGATCCTCCAATAACCAACAGGTCTGGTGTTTGGGTGCACTTTACCAATCGATTGGGGCATCCAAACAAGCACGAAATCAAAATGGACTAGTACTGTACTGTGTCGGAATTTCCTGAGCAGTACAGGTAACGTTTGGGTTATTGCGCTACCTTGTTGAACACATAAGATTATATTTCACACACTTTTTTTATTTTCCAAATATAATTAATTAGTCCAACGAACCGTTTGGTACTACATAATGCGTACCGCGAACCGAACCAAAAGCCTCATATATATATATATATATATATATATATATATATATATGGTGAAGGGAGACAGCAGACTTGTCCATGGTGGGCACTAGTGACTCATAGAGCGGGCCAGGCTGATCTCACGGCAATTCCTACATATTTTACGAGTTGTCTAATTCATATGAATTTATATGACCTCATTCGTACAAATTCATATGGTTTGTGCTAATCGTACACATTTTACGAGTTCCACAATTTGTATGAATTTGTAAGAATGACCTACACCTAATCCCACCCCTAAACGTACCCATCACTGGGTTCCCGACAAATCATACAAAATTATACGAGTGAGGTCGTACGAATTAGCCACCTCTTTAAATTGGTCTTTGTGTTTATTATGTGTGACGTCACCGAAGCACCATTTTGAAGGTATTGCGTATCGAGCAGTGAACTGAAAGTATACAGAGCGGTACAGTAAGGACCAATTAAATCGTCATACTAGAGAAACAGAAGCAAACCAAGTAGATAAGATAGCGAGATAATTTCAGCAAAGATTTCAGGAACCATAACTTATATAAGTTGTCAATGATTAACAACACTGATCCACTACCTGACCCCTGCAAGGGAAACAGGGCAATTTAGCTCAAAGGGAATCATTTAAAATTTTAAGTATGGTGAAAACACTATCAATTAGCACAGTAACAAGATCGGCAGTTTAAGGCATTAACTTGTAAGCACAAAACACAAGATACTTCACTTTTCAATATGAATACGGCTTTATTAGATAAATCTAAGACATAAACTAATCTAACATATAAACGCACGCTCTCACACATTCACACAAGTTACAGGAAGATCGAAAGTTAGGGAACAATTAGTTTAAGAAAATGGAAATGTGGAATCCCAAGTTTACAGCAGTACGTTAAATTGCATAGACATGAACAACCATCAATCACTTAATTAGCCCTTGCATTGAGTTCCTCAATGAGGTTAAAATTATATTAGATACACCAGTAAAGGTCACAGTCTGGAGGTAAAGTTACTTGCGTCTCCTGTTTAAAGGGAGTCCCCTTTGTTGTCATTGAAAGGGGGTTTCCCGATGTCGCTGATTGGCTGGAAGTTCAGTAGTCACTGAAGTGACGTCTTGGGAAGCCCGTGGTTGGGCGTTGGCAGAAGACGCGGAGTTGTGTGGGCTGGTTGAAGTTGAACGGGCACTCGAGGTCAGACAGACACGGCGTTACAAAACTTAACTCAGAACACAAAACTCTCAAACGAAAAAGAAAAGAAGTAAAGTTTGATGAGACTAGGTGGTGTTTCTTCTCATCGTGGCTAAGTAGCAGCAGGCATGCAGGCCGAAGCACGCTGGAACCGCGCTCAAAGAACAGTGATGACTAAAAGCATGGCTAGTAGCACAGCTAAAAGCTAAAAAACATACTAAAAAGCTGGCATGACTGATAGCAAAAGCAAAGCTAAAACTAAAAGAATGATTTTATGGTGTCCTAAGTATTTTAACTGGCCTGTTGGCCACACCTCAAATGTTGTCTTGACCAATCAGATATTGTCTTGGCTCGGGGGTATCATAAATCATATGTTATATTATCAAGCACGTGGTCCGAATTTTCCCGCTCTTGCAGGGTATAATTTTGGACATGATTCCTATAACAAGAATATGATACATTCGACAAATAACTGATGGTCAGGACTGTTTCAAGCTAACAGATTTGAATACATACATAATAGGCTTGACTATGTATCCTTAAGCTATCCAATAGTTATTAAAAGACATACACAATAAGTGATAATAACATGATAGTAAAATGTGTGGGTTACATATAAATGAATATGGAGTGAAGCGATGGACTGATTTTCATTTATAAGTCTTTTTGAGTTCATTTTGGTCCATATATATATATGTAGAAAAGACAGATTCTGTGTCATAATCTGACAAAGATTTCTGTGGAGACCAGAGGTTCAAAGGTGGTTCAAGTGGTGTTAATGTTGAAAGCTGTTCTGTGAAAGAGTTGGTTGGTTAGTTATCTTGCTTGGGACTTGTGGGACAGAATGTTTTATGACTTCCTGTTGCCTTTTCTGAGGAATTCGGCTTGTGTTTCAACCACAGTTCTAATCGACTCTTTAATTTGTCTGATTCGGGTCAGATCCACTACACCACAGTTGAGTGCCACCCGCATTGTTGCCTCCAACCTCGTACTTCAGTAATACTATCTTGTTTACAGTATTAAAATTATTTAAGTCTGTACCATTTAGTTTAGTAGTCAACTAGGTGAACCCGGAAATGTTGAGTACACCAAAGTTTTATTGCGGAAATGTGGAGTATGGGTCCCCAGCATACATAAACTACTGAATGCTAATTTGCATATGTTGAGCAATTTGCATAATTAGCATTATAAGCATTATTAGCTTAATCGTCCATTTTTACCACATATTTTGCACCGAACGGCCAATTTCTACAATATGTGAGTGGTTTTAGAGGTTTAAGAGGATGCTGATTTCATTTCTGGCATTTTCAGATTTCAAAGAGCTAATTTTAGTACATATTTTTATTTATTTAGGCAAATTTTGATTACTTTCAGTCATAATTTTAGGTTATTTTTATGGTAAACAAAATAATCTAACATTTCAGAATCATGAGTGCTCTTGTGAATGTTGATGCATTGTATTCAGGGTGTAGAGAGGCTGAATCCCCTCCTGACACTTTTGAGGATGCAAGAGTTAAAACTGAGTCTGGGCAACCCGGGTCAGCCCACCAGACGCAAGGCTAACCAAGAGGGCTTCACCTCCACACCACGCCAAACATGTAAATATTCAGTATAAACATACCATACAAGACAGGCCGTGCAAGTCACTAGGGCCATGCCAGAATGGCAGAAGGGATGTCCAGGTTTGTCCGCAAGTCGCAAGATCCAACGAGGACCCCGTTAAAACTCCGCCAAACGCAAGAGTACACCTCCGCACCACACAAAGCACACACTGGCTACCACCTTCAGACAAACTGCTATACTTAACAATTAATTAACAAAAGGCAGCCTCATCATCTTCACTATCCTCTTCTGTTCTGTTATCATCTTCTCCAGACCATTCATCCCTCTCTTTGTGTTCTTGTTGTTGTGTAAGTATGTTGCAGCATATAGCTACCATCATTGCCTTTGCAGGAAAAATAACTGGTACAGGCCAGACCTGCAGCTGTACAGCTGCACTTTGCTGATGAAAAATACTATTCTCCAGCTACAAAAGGCCTTGGCTTTGATACCTTACAAATAGCAGCAATACCCATAATGCACTTTGTTTATTGTGACGCATGAAGTACCCCCCCTTGTAGAAAGAAAATAAAAGAAAAAAAGTAGTATTTTTGAAGTACTTTTTTGTTTGTTCCTATCCACCTTATTTCAAGCCATTTTCACCTTACAAGGCTTTTGATGTCAGCTGCTCCATTTACTTTAGCTGTTCAAAAACAGTTTGTTACTGTTATTGTACTTTATGATTTTATTACATATAATGGTTTCTAGTGTACATAACATGCTAGAGTTTATTGCACTTAATTGTCGTTTTAGTTATTTTAGACCCTTAGTGTTCAATTAGTGTTCAATTCCATTATACAAAATCCATTTGTATAAACATGATATAGGATGACTAGAACAATATTCAGTACTGTGGTATGTCGATTCGATTTAACTCATGAAAAATCTCGTTATGATTTGCGGAGTTGGCGATAATATCAGCAGTAGTCTCTGCCTCCTGCAGGAGAAGGTTTTTTTTTTTTTTTAAATCCTACTATGCCGAAAACCCTTCCTTGTGAATATTATTTAGCACGTGTTGACGTTATAATATTCATGAGTCAAGCCTTTCTTTGTGCTCACTTACAATCGTCTGGCAGATAGTATTACACAGTGACTGTACGATACTTAAATCATATGCATGAGCAAAAAAAAAAAAAAAAAAAAAAAAAGGACCTTACCATAGTAGGATTGTTAATTCGCTTCCGGGAAATCTCGACTGACGCGTAATGACGTAAAAAGAGCTTTGGAGCACATGAGCATCATGCCAGCCAATGGAATGTGGTGCATAATATGGGTTTGGAGACCCTTATCTCAGTCTTTATCATACGAAGACGCAGGTGAGTTTTGATCCTGTAAATAGATTTGTGTAGCAGATTTAACGCGTCCGCGAACGTCATGCTGCTTATAAACCATGCGTGTATTTTTTTTTTTTTTTAATTTTTTTTTTTTTATGAGCAAAAAATCTTGTCTTGAACGCACTTGCTGCATGCCATAAACTGTTGTGTTTCTTCAGGTCGTGTTGCTATATTATATTATATTTCTCTCTTGTTTCCAGGCTATTCATAAAACCATACCGTAGGCTTTGTTTAGATTTAAATAGTATATGTTTACCTGGTTCTATGTCTTCTGGACATACAGTAGCCTAGTTGTCTAAATTTAGAAGACTTCTATGGTATGGAATTTTATTTCTTTTCTCTCTATCTCTCTCTCTCTTTCTCTTTCTATCAGTGGATAAATGTTTATGTTACTCTGCTGAAAAAAATAAAAAAATAAAATAAAAATATATATATACATATATATATATATATATATATATATATATACATACATACATATATATATATATATATATATATATATATATATATATATATATATATATATATTGATAATTATTATTGTCACAAAACTTTCTTTTCTAACTCTTGAATGCTAATGTATACAGATGTGATGATTTTAGGGGTGTATATAGGCAGCGGATGGGAACAGTCTGTTATACAAATCCCACTAAACATTGGACATCGGAAAGACCTGCAGATCATGTCTATTTTAGGTCTGTCGGTCCATGACCACTTCTAAATATCTATTCGCCCAACTTGGACGTCATCCTGATGTTCAACATTTGACCTTTGAACTGTTTAATTTTTTAATAACAGGTGCAGGAAATATTTGTTTTATAGGGCCCATCAACATGATTAATACATGAAGAGTTCAGATGCAAAAGCCTTTAAGTGCCATCTGAAATTTTCTTCTAGAATGATAATTTTTGTCAAGCTTGTATATTTAATTTCAATAATTTCACTTAAATGGCAATGCAAATGACCTATTAATTGTCATTTAAGTGAAAGTACTTAACTACAGAGGCTTTATAAAAAAATATAATTCTAGAAGAATTTCAGATGGCACTTAGAGGCTTTTGCATCTGAACTCTCCATATACAGATGATTTATTAACAAACACGATTCATTATGTGAATGTATTTTTGTATATTATATATTTTGCATGTATTTTTGCATGTATCTGTTTATTAATTTAGAAATGCAATTTGTGGGAAATTATAGTTCAGAAAATAATTTCATGGTAGCATATAGGCCTCCTATTAATAATTTTAAAAGAGACAAACATCAGTCAACATCACTCTAATTGGTCAAGGCAGCACATCATCATAACCCAACCAGTAAACACTGCTCTGATTGGCCGAGGCAACACAACTGGCATTTCGAGAATTTTGGTAAAATGACGGCACAGCTTTTCAGCCTGCATCGACAAATTTATTTTTGAATAATAAAATGGTGATATTGAATTGTGATTTATTTGTATTTGTATAACTCTAGTGTTACTCCCATGTTTCCAGAGGGTGGAAGACATGTTTTCTGTGCCAGTTAATTTTCCTGTAGCTTTTCTTTGCTAACAACTAGTTTCAACAGGAAATGCATTACACCTTCGTATGCATCTCCAGCAGCAGGTGATAACTGGAGATGCACACGAAGGTGTAATGCATTTCCTGTTGAAACTAGCTGTTGAGCCAAAGTACTGTAAGCTACAGGAAACTTAACTTGCACATAAAACATGTCCTCCACCGTCTGGAAACATGGGAGCATAGTTATAGAAGTTCTAAAAACGGCGTCCAAAATAAGTCTAAATTTGATGTTAAAAAGACATCCACAAATTACCACATTTGGACTATAAATAGCTGTACACGGATGTCCCACGGATGTCAATGTTAGACATCAAGATAACTCGTAATACCCAGATGAGCCATGTGTTATTCAGTTTGGCGGTTGTTATCTGGGATTATTACACATCTCTACTTGATTCTGATCACAACATTCTGAGATATGTTATCCCTAGATAACAACCGCTAAAAGCTGATAACACAGGCTCATCCTGGTAACTAGGGTCAGTGCTGTACTCTTGCTACAGTTTTTCTTGGTGGAAGCTTTGCATTTGTTTTGCTAATAAAATATTAAAACTCACTTTAAAATTGTGTCCATTTATTTAATTATGTCAAACACAGATGACATTTTGCTACGATTGTTTTGTACTCTGTAAAGGATAAGATAACTAACAAACTGGTAAGATTTTAAAACATTTTCGTCTTAAATCTTTTATTGACTTAATTATATCTGCGGTGAAATTTAAATTCTGTGGTGTTGTTTAATAAGTGCGGTGACTGGTTGCAACTCCTGTGTTCACGGAAGCTTTGCGTTCAAATATTTCAACTCAAATCAATATTTTGTGTCTAATTATTTACTTATGTGGGAAACAACCGTGTAATAAGCAGGATAATGTACATCCAGCCGGTTGTTATCTCAGAATAAACCCCTTCAAGCTGATACAAAACCCTTCCGCTTCATGTCAGGATCCTGATCACCCTGTCAGCCTTATTCTGAGACAACAACCGCTGGATGTACATTATAACTTACATAACACACTGCTGGATGGCATGATTGACCAATCAGAATCAAGTATTCCACAGCGCCGTCTAATACAGTAAATGAATTTAACATCATCCACTTCTCAATATACAGCATTAAATATATCCAAATAAAGTTTGAGTCTACGCCAGAAACACAAATGTAACCAGGGAATGAATTTCAAGGGGGGATATTGTTTCATTTCCAACTAAAGTTACTTCTATATTTTATCCATTGAAAAGAACGCAAAAGCGATCCCACTTCTGCACATAAACCTAGCACGATATATCTGTGTCTATGGTTCATTGCCCAATACTGTCTTTTGTGATTGGCCATCATACCTGCAGACTGTAGCCAATACAATTGCCTCTCCTCACAGCACAGATCATGAAAACAGACTGCTGTTTTTGTCATTCATTAGAACAAACATAGTGGTGCAATGATGTAAATAATAGCTTCAGTGTGCAGTGCAGAGATCTTCATTAATGAAAGTTTGTGATATCAAGATGAAGTAAGACGAGTAACAGCTTTTAAAGGAAGTTTGCAAATGTGAAATTGAATTTATACGACTTACATTTTAGGTGACTTACATTTTAGGAACATCTGATTTGTCTGATTGTACTCTATTTTATCCATGAAAATTATTTCAAATTCACAGCTGTGCCGATGTGCATCTCCAAGCAAACACAGGCTGTTTCATTTCTGAATGAATCTGCATTTTTTAACAAATCTAGTGAGTCAATGATTCAGTGACCCATTCATAAAGACAGGCACTTGCTTCGTTCTTAAACGAATCAGCCGTTTGAGCGAATCAATTGGAAGAATGATTCAGTGACAAAGACAGCCACTTGCTGCCACCTACTTGCAGTCTCAGTTTTATTTTTAAAGTATAAATGGAGTCATTTTTATATTTCTGTATTCAAAACATTATATTTAAAACATTGTTATTATGAAATGTATGAATGCCACCTCTGAATGTTGTCAAAAAGTCTGTAAATATTCCTTAATGCCACATTTGTGCTCTTCTGTGCTGTTCAAAGATGATTTGTTGATACTGATTTCATTTCACTAGTAACTTATTCTTCCTGATTGTATTTTATTATTTTAATTTAATTTATTTTGTAATTAAAATTTTATAAATTGAATTTTAGTATGTTGGGGGGGCACAAAAGATGACATACATTTAATAAAATTAAGGTAATTAGTTAAGTTAAAAAAATAGTTAAAAAAAAAAAAAAAAAAAAAACACTTTAAGGAGTCAAAATATAATATAAAGGTTAATTTCTGTCAATGATCAGATCAAAAGTGCTCCTGAAAAGAAATGTTAGCGACATAGAATCCTTTACATTGTAAAGTTAACTTTTAAAAACTTATTTATGCAAAGTGTAAACTATAAAATATCTACGAATCATGCAATAAAGTACCACTAAATAAGAAATGTTTTGAGGGCTTAGCTAAACAGGCCAGTTAGACACCATTATTAAATGTTCTCATTTTTTTATTTTTTATTTATTTATTTATTTTTTTTTTTATTTATTAAACACCAGTGGTCATTAATGATGCTTACATTATATACACACACACAGTGTATGCTTTTGTCTTAATATCCAAGAAGGCTTAGAGAAAATATGAAATAAGCTTAATGTTATTATAGATTATAAAGGGTTTTATAATTAAACACATTCAAAAAGTTAATCTAAAATTATTATTATTACCATTATTATCCCCTTCCCCCCAGTGAATTCTGGCCATTTCCTCCACCGGTGATATCCATTGGCTCGCCTTGATGGTTTAAAACAAATATATTTACAGTATTTTGACGTAACTAGCACCTAGCACCCTCAATAATTAAGGCATGCCCCCCGGGGATGTTTTACCCCTCAAGTTTTTTTTTTTTTTTTTTTTTTTTTTTTTTTCTTACTGCTGAGAATTTTATCATTTACTGTGAAATGTATTTTCTCTCAGGTTCATGATGAATACTAATGCATCGCTCTTAGAAACGTAGTTCATAGTTATAATAAAAATGTATCTTGGCCTTATCTAGTTGTTATTTTGGGAAAAACGCTCTCCTCTACATTTCATTTGTACAAAATTATTTGCCATGCTAAAATTTCATTGACCAATATACAAATCTTTCTCGTCTTCACCACAAGGAAAAGGGAAGCCATGCAGCCTATGAATATGTATATGGTTCCCAATCCAGGAATACCAGGATGTCCACCAGGATTAGAGTACTTGACACAGGTTAGTTCATCTGCAGACTCTAAAGGCCTCAGTTAATTTTTTGCAAAATTAAATCAAATATTCTATTTAAAAGATTAATTTAACAGATTAGTTGAATATTTAAATAACTAATGACAGAAAAATCCCAGTAAAAAAATAAATAAATAAATAAAATAAAATAAATGATATTTAATTTATTCTATGTCTTGTGATTATTTACATATCTAATTGCCCATAGTTTAATTGAAAATGTATCATACCAGCATCACTATGAATGCAAAAAAAAAAAAAAAAAAAAAAAAAATGCTTTGTCTGTCATTAGTTATTCAGTTATTCAAGTTAATTGTCAAAATTGTAAATATAATATTTGATTAAATTTTTTGTACTGTAATGACACTTTAAATACAAATAAATATTAATAACAATTATATCGAAAGTCATTTATGAATTCTGTAAGTTTAGCCAGGGGCGAATTTAGCCCCAACTCAGGGGCCAATTTACTCTGTTAAACAGATGGCGTCTTTTAATAATTGTAAATTTTCTTCTATAACCAATTAATTAGCAAAAAAACAAACAAACAATGTATTTATTTATTTACTTTCCCTTAGGTAGATCAACTTCTTATCAAACAGAAAGTTGAGCTTATTGAAGGTATGCATAACAGTTTATTACAGGCAGACCTATTTTTGCCCACATATAAATATGTATTATGTAATGAATATGATCTGTATGGTTTATGCAGTTTTGGCAGGCTTCGAGAGCAACAATAAATTTGAGATCCGTAACTCCATGGGTCAGAACGTGTTTTACGCGGTGGAGGAGAACGACTGTCTCACCCGTCAGTGCTGCGGCCCGCAGCGATCCTTCACCATCCGTGTCCTGGATAACTTCGGACAGGAGATCATCACAGTCAGCCGTCCTCTCAAATGCACGTCCTGCTTCTTCCCATGTTGTCTGCAAGAGGTGATCTGCCTGGATGGCCAAAAACAGCTCTGAAAAGTTCTGGTTCTAGTTTTAGCTCTGAGAATTACATAATTTGCAGAGAAAAGAGAGTATTTATATGACTAAAGGGGCAATTTTGTTTTATTCCTTATCTTTCCTGTCTCAGCTGGAGATCCAGGCTCCTCCTGGAAACACAGTGGGATATGTTCTACAGCAGTGGCACCCATTCCTCCCCAAGTTCACCATAGAGAACGAGCAGCGAGAGCCGGTTCTGAAGCTCCAGGGGCCGTTCTGTGCCTGGAGCTGCTGGCCAGATGTGGACTTTGAGGTAGGACATCTCCAGCACCTTGTGATCAAACGGTCACAGACAACATCTGCTAACTCTCACTGAAAATGAATGGCTTTGTTTCTGTATAACACAGCCCTTAATTCCCTTGAAAGCTTTGTTTAGGCCGGTGAGCTGAGACTGATGTTTTCTCAAAAACAAATCTAATTATACTTCACATAAAGAGCATAAAGCCTTTTTTATATCCTATTTTAGCATTATTTTCAAATTATTTGCAATGTATTTATACAGTATACTGTTTGTGTCCTTAATTTATAGTTTTTATGTACTGCATCTCACAGTTTCCCCCCCTCCTAAACTCCTAAACTCACAACTGGAAGACATAAACTCACAGTAAAAATAAGCAAACAAAAACACCATACACTCACTTTTTTATTTATTGCACAATTTTGCCATTTGTATCTTGCAATTACATAAATTAATAATAATGATGACTACAATAGTTACAATATTCAGTTATATGATTAAACCATAAACAACTATTATTCTTTGCGACTTCTGTATCATCTTTATGGAGAATATGTCAGTATTAAGTGATTAATAATTCAGCTCTTTTAAAACAATAGAATTTAGCCGGAGAGCTTCAGATTAGATTTTGTTTTATTATTAGATTTTTTTATTTTTTTTATTTTTTTATGTCTACTGGCTATTCGGTTCTTTCTATAAATGGCCATGGGGGAACTGTTGTTGAGCGGATGCAATAGTTCATGTAAATATTAAGTATGGCTCTACATAGACATATTATTTGTTTACATCTTATCATGCCCCCTTGAAGATCCTGACCCTGGATGATGTCAGCATTGGAAAGATCAGCAAACAGTGGGCAGGACTTCTCCGGGAGGTATTCACAGATTCAGACAACTTTGGGATCCAGTTCCCCATGGATCTTGATGTGAGAATGAAGGCAGTGATGATCGGAGCCTGCTTTCTCATTGTGAGTATGAGTGTACAGCGAATATGGTTTGACAGTATAGGTTATAAATTACATATTTGATTGATTTTTTTTTTTTTTCAGGACTTCATGTTTTTTGAGACAACTAACTAGTTGCAACGCAGACGGTGTTGTAACTGGAAACGAGTGAGAAGAGATGATGTTAACCCTTGCACATCATACATCTGTAAAATCCAATGGAATGCATGTGGATATGAAGCCAGCAGTGTAGAAGAACTGTGATTTTAGAGACTGTGAAGAAGCTTCCGGTGTGTGTTCAACTGGTTATGCTGATTAAAGCACAATGTGTTTTTGTTGTTGTTGTTGTTTGTTTGTTTTTTCTTATCTGTAATAAATTACCCTAACTAATTGATGTCATGACCTGCATTGAAAGGAATAGCTCACCCCAAACAAATTATATATATATATATATATATATATATATATATATATATATATATATATATATATATATATATAATCTTTTTTTTTTTTTTAGTAATACCTGACCAATATACACCTTTGCAACACAAAGTTATAGTTTATTGTGAAATTATATATATATATATATATATATATATATATATATATATATATATATATATATATATATATATTAGCACTTTTCATTTTAATCAGTAATTCTATATATTCATGATTAGTTATTTATTGTGTGATTTACTTAGCTTACATATTGTTTCTTTGTTTGATTCTAGTGTTTGACAGAGCTTTATTAGTTTATATTTTGTGATACTCAGTGCCTCCAGAAGAGGGCAATGTTGATCTTTAAATATTCACGCAAACTCTTCACCGTTTTAGATCCTTAAGTGACTCGGGTTTGCAATTTAAACATATCTACTGTATATGATGCTGTTATAGTTAATGTTTGACTAACACAGAATGCATTTTATATATATATATATATATATATATATATATATATATATATATATATATATATATATATATATTGACAAATTACTAATTCCAGTGCTGTTATATAGTGCAAAACAATTTTATATACGCACATTTGTCTATTATCATTGTGTAGGCAATGCACTGTTATTTGTCTCGCCTTTAGTTATAATCCAACATGCTTTGATTGTATTTGTCTTTAAACCAAAAAAAGAAAAGAAAAGAAAAATAAACCACAAAATCATGTCTTGCATAAACCCTTAACTAGACTTATATTTGGTGGAAATTGAACTTTTCTCTTCCAGCTACAGTCAACAAGTCAGCAATAATGCTTCCTAACGAGCTGTGAGTCATGAATGCTGATGAAAGACAACACGGCTTTATGTCATACAAAAGCTGTTTATAGGTTTGAGAAGATGTGATATTTGTAGCATTTAGCAGAGTGTTCAGTCAAGCATGCCATGAGTCTAGCTCGGGCTTTGATCTGACCTCGGCTTGTGAAGAAATTAACATTTTAAAACCGTATTAGCGTGATGGAAACACAGGAGGCACTGAACTCTGATCTGGAATGCAATAAAGAGAATTATTTAGCTGAGGATTCAGTCCTCCTGGGCTCTAATATTCATTTCTCATCCTGTGTCCTACAGGATAATGCCAAGCGCATCAAAGCAAATACTGCGCATATGCCATTCATTATGAATTAATGCTTGCTTTTTAATAGAATTATATTGAGTTGCAAACTAGAAAGTCTATAACGGCATCCACTGTTTCTGGAAACTATTAGAATTAACAGTTTAGCCTAAAATGAAACATCCATCATCATTTACTCACACTTATAGTTTTCTAAATCTATTATTTATTTTATGAAACGCAAAACAAGATTGAGCTGTTCTCAGTGAATGTAGAAAAAAGCATGAACATTTTGCTGAACAGCTGGCTTTCACCGAGTGGAGAAGAGCAGCTTAGATATTTTATTGTTTGTGTTCCAGAGTAGAAAGGAACTCGTATGAAGACTGAGGGCAAATGATGACAACAGGTAGTTTTACTGTAATGTTCTATTACAATGTTATCTGTACTGTTTGTATGTACCAAATGCTATTTTATAGTCCATTACACTTCTATGTATATTTAATCACCCATGTCTATAGGACACTGGGAGCTTATATTCACTTGTAAGAACTGCTTTCAGGGAACAAAATGAATTTAGACTTGATTAAATAATATTGTCTCTTTTGGAAAGATTTTTGGAGGATCAGATGTAGCAGTCTTGTTATTAAAAGGAAGAATTTTCAAGTCAATCAGATCAACTTGCTTTTATGGTTTCCTCAAAATAACAAGACTGGACAGAGCCAAACCAGTCTGCCAAGCCGGATGCTGACGTGAAGGTTTCCTCACAGATGCTCCTGTGAAATAGGGGTGAAGCTTTGTCTGTGTGCACTATATTAATTTACAAGATTTCGAAAGAATGGATTATAATTGATCAGATAGCATTACAGGCCAGTGTTGCAATGCTTTACCACAAACCGCTACGAGGAACAAAAAATCAGATGACTGATTGAAGCAACCCTGCGCCGTTTGAAGGGCCTGCCTTTTTTTCTGTAAACAGTATTTATTTCTGGCTACAGGAGCTTTCCAAAGAATATACCAAAACCTGTGTCAGGACCAGTATGTAATCATATGCAATGACCCAGATTTTATGATTTGAACATTTATCTTTAAAACTGAATCATCAAAGCTTTGAGAGCCATTTACTGCTTTTTTGAAGGAAGACTTGCGCTCTCCTTCTCTGCATGACGCCAACACTTTTAGATTTTTGGACGAGGAGTAATGTATACAAAGTCCTGCAGCTGTAACAGATTCTCCTGTGATGGGAGAATTTTCCAAATAAATCGTTTATCATGGAATGTGCCAAACCTTAAGAGCGGGGTTGGGTTGAAACAGCTAAATGTTTTGTCAATCTGAGATCGGTGTGAGAAGAACATATCTGGCTTGAGTCTCCTCTCGTGTGTTATGACAGTGGAAGAAAATAGTCCCTGCAGGACGTGTCATGTATTCTCATATAGAACCTAGCAGAAGTTTTTCTGTTGGTTCTGGAATAATCCCTAACCACTATATAAACCCCTAAATCAAATTAAATTGGTTGATAAGAATGTTTTTTAGGCCCCAAAGAAAAGTCTTTCAAGGAGGAATATCATTCCAATACCAAACAAATGTTGTTCCAGGAATGCCTCCTACTAGCTAAATCTTGGTAACCTACCCAAAACAATATGTGACCCTGGAGCACAAAACCAGCCATAAGTCACTGGGGTATATTTGAAGCAATAGCCAAAAATAGATTGTATGGGTAAAAAAAAAAAAAAAAAAAATATATATATATATATATATATATATATATATATATATATATATATATATATATATATATATATAAAAAGTTGGATGAAAAAAGGAATGGAATAATTTTAAAATCTCATAAACTTATATTTTATTCACAATAGAATGTATATACCATATCAAATGTTGAAAATGAGACATTTTGAAATGTAATGCCAAATATTGGATCATTTTGGATTTCATGAGAGCTACACATTCCAAAAAAGTTGGGACAGCTAGCAATGAGAGACCGGAAAAGTTAAATGTACATATAAGGAACAGCTGGAGGACCAATCTGAAACTTATGGCAGTGTCTCTCAGAAGTCAAGATGGGCAGAGGATCACCAATTCCCCCAATGCTGCAGCGAAAAATAGTGGAGCAATATCACAAAGCAGTTTCTCAGAGAAAAATTGCAAAGAGTTTGAAATTATCATCAAAGATTCAGAGAATCTGGAACAATCTCTGTGCATAAGGGTCAACTCCGGAAAACCATACTGGATGCCCGTGATCTTCGGGCCCTTAGACGGCACTGCATCACATGCAGGAATGCTACTGTAATAAAAATCACAACATGGGCTCAGGAATACTTCCAGAAAACATTGTCGGTGAATACAATCCACCGTGCCATTTGCCATTGCCGGCTAAAACTCTACAGATCAAAAAAGAAGCCATTTCTAAATATGATCCAGAAGCACAGGCGTTTTCTCTGGGCCAAGGCTAATTTAAAATGGACTGTGGCAAACTGGAAAACTGTTCTGTGGTCAGACAAATCAAAACTTTTGGGGAAACTGGAACGCCATTCATCCGGACTAAAAGGACAAGGACAACCCAAGTTGTTATCGGCGCTCAGTTCAGATGCCTGCATCTCTGATAGTATTAAACATCTGGAAAGGCACCATCAATGCTGAAAGGTATATCCAAGTTCTAGAACTCCCATCCAGACGTCGTCTTTTTCAGGGAAGACCTTGCATTTTCCAACAAGACAATGCCAGACCACATACTGCATCAATTACAACATCATGGCTGCATAGAAGAAGGATCTGGTACTGAAGTGGCCAGCCTGCAGTCCAGATCTTTCACCCATAGAAAACATTTGGTGCATCATAAAGCGGTGTACGCTCTTGTTTTGTCACATATATAAAAGGAAGGGGATCCATTCAACTGAGATTAGAGAAGAATATATTTAAAGGTTTAAAGAGCAAATACCCATAACAGCACCAATATCAACAAAACATAAAAAAAGAAAGAAAATTCATCTTGTTAGAGCATTTAAGCCCAACCACAACATGTTGAGTTCAATCATGAATAAAGTCCATTTCTCACAGCTCCCACATAGTCCAGGTAAGTAATGAGTATCTCACTACATTCCGAAAGTTAAATTGGAAATACACAAAAGTTCAAAATACAGTGCCCCAAACCATGACCAAACATCAGTCAAAATAAGTAAAGATGTAAAAATATAGTCATATATTTTCATATAGTCCAGATGCAGTGTCCTTGTTCGTCAAAGGAGGCCTAAAGAAAACCCTACTGAACTGTAGAACCAAAAAGGTTCCTCATAATAGGGTCTCATGCATTACCAAGTGGAGCAAACACTCAAAGCCATGCCAGTACCTCTATCAAACAGTTTTACTCTTCTCTCTTAAAAGGATAGCCTTCCCTTCAGAAACCTCCCTAGGTTCCCCTTGAGGTGGGAAGAAGCATTACAGCAAATGACATGTAACAGCTTTTCAGAACTGTTACAGAGGAAGATGCGACAAAGAAGACCTAAGAGCAATTAAAAGCCTGTATAAGACAAGAATGGGACAACATTCCTACTCCTAAACTTGAGCAACTTGTCTCCTCAGGCCCTAGACATTTGCAGACTGTTATAAAAAGAAGAGGGGATGCCACATATTGGTAAACATGGCCTTGTCCCAACTTTTTTGAGATGTGTTGATGCCATGAAATTTAAAAGCAACTTAGTTTCCCCTTAAAATGAAAATCCCCTGAAAATCTTCTCAGTTTAAACATTTGATATGTCATCTAAGTAAGAAAAACATTTGTTAAATACACGTTTTTGTTTTTAAAAGTAATGACCAAGTGGCCAGCGGCAGACAATGAGCTGATCATGTCCTATGTTTGATCAAATTACCCTTCTCAAAACATCACAAATTGCCTTAAATAAAATCTAGATATACTGAAGCATATAACAATGTTTAGACTTTAAGCCTGCGTTATAATAAATGTGCGCTATATATCAAAGGTTGTGCAGAGAGTGGAAGCTAAAGCACGGTTTGCAGTACATGTAGGCACCAGCGCAATCAATTGCATTTCTTTCTTTTTTTTTCAGTGCAAACAACGTAAAATAGCCTATGCCATAATTTTTGCTCATACAGGTAAGAGTAATACATAATTTGGAACTATAAAGGGTGTACTTGTATTTGTGTGAACTCACAATAACAACAAAATGTTGTGCTTTTATAAAATAAAGAAAACTAACATGATGCACTTTCTGCCGTCTTATCTTGAACAAGAGCACAAAAATGAATCGAAACTCAGTGAATTCATGCCTCACAGACATGATAAATATATCTATAGAAAGCTATAAATTGCCACTTAATGAAATAAATAAAATATAAATATTATTTTATTATAATCATAATTCGTAAAGATGCAGTTTTGAGAAGCCTAAAACTGGCCAGGGGCCTGGCCTGCGTCCGAACTATGATGTGAAAATTGTCATCAAAGCCAGTGCCGCTGCTAGCCATTTTGGTGCCCTAAGCATAATTCCTTTATGATGCCCCCCACCCCGACCCAGAGAAAGAAAAAAAAAAAAAAACTTTTGTTTTTGAGAGTTTAACTTTTTATTACCAAACATAACTCAATACCAATAACACACAATAGCAGCATCACAGTATAAAACTTAAGAACACTAAAAAGAGAAAGAAAATCTTCACAGCTTTGTTGACTTTGTAAACAGTCAACAGAATAGCAAAATAAAATAAAAAATATCAAAATGATCCAGACTTTTTTTTTTTTTTTTGCAAATTCAATATCACTTTGAATAAATTAAATTAAATAATCATCAATAAGTACTAGGGCTGTTACTTTTGTGAAAAAATCATTTTCGATTTTTAAGACATAAGTGTTCATTGAATCGATTGTAAAATCGACTTTTAATGTCTAAAAAAAAAAGGCGTTTCCTTTTTCAACGTCAATAAACGGACGAACGTAAAGAGAGAGCTGGAAACACTCAAGTCAGCAATATTTCTTATTTATTGGCATGAAGTTTCATGGCAAAATTTTCGGGGTCCAGAGAAGAGCGTTTTTTATTCACTATATGTCCAGCTGTTGAGAAGACGCGCTCCGACTGCACTGATGTCCCAGGACATTTAGGTAGGCTACAGCTGCACAAGGTGGGGGTATTACTGACAATTTTCCACCACAAAAGCCGGTCGCTATCAGCTTGCAATGGTCCTTTTCATAACTCAGAATCTCTTGTAACTAGATGCGCGAATGAGGAGAATTCACGTCTACCGTGCCGCGAGACCTCCAGACATGTGGAAACACGTCTTTACATTGTAAGTTATAATAACATAGTTTGCTGATGCTAACATTAACGTCAGCAAGTTCGAGGCGCATTACGATTAGCAGCAGCATGCACATGCAGCACATTTCCCGTACTTTCTAGACTAGACCGGACTAGACTAGAGCAATTATTAAATATCTTTCTCGTTCCCCCTTTTTTGTTACATATACATGGCTAAAATGTGCCTAATATTTCTATAGACTAATGAAATAATACTGGAGGAAATATGAAGGAAATAATACTTCATAATACCCATACTGTGACTTACGTATGATTTCTTTGTTCCTTTTATTCTGAACAGTTCTGATACGGTGAATAAGAGACTCATACTTCAAAGCTTAATAAAACCCAATGCATAAATTGCTTTTATCTTTAAATGAAGACATTTTGACTATCCTAATTAATACTTTATATCAGAACACCCCTACACAAGAGTGGGACATTCACATTACCTCAGCTTCAGATTGGGTTCTTTGCTTTAATGACAATGCACTCTAAAAGTTTGATTTCATACTAAAACAGACATTTGTCTTATTAAAATGTCATTTTAGTACCTTGAATTCACTCCACATCTACACCTGTTAATCGGACTGCATTTGGCCTCACCCTTGTGAGTGTGTTCTGAAACACAGACAGCAAGCAAATCCTCAAACATTTAAATACACATTGTCACGTCCTATTTGGAAAGACTGATGAAAGCTAGCTTGACTATGCAAAATCCACTTCAGCCCAGTTATTACCTCCTCAGTGAAAGAGAACACTCCATGAAAGTGTCACATTCAACACTGTATTATGACCATGTGTAGCTATTTCACATTTCGCCAAACTGGTAGTGAAGTCGTTTGAATTTCTATGATCTCATTTGTATGTTTTTTGTACAATCTGCTGAACCCCCACTAGTGGTTAGTTTTAGGAGTGGCGTTGGGGTGTTAGAGCTTCATGCTTAATTTTGGTAACACTGTCATTATTACACACTACATGTACTTACTGTAATATTAACAATACATTATGCATAATTACATGCAAGTTACCCTAATCTTAACCCTAACCATAAAGTAAGTATATGTAGTTAATTAATATTACTCCGTATTTTAATATATAATTGCACTGTAACAAGGACAACATCCTTTGAAAACACTGTTTTGTAAAATAGTTACATTTTTTTTCATGAGATTAGGTTTGTCAGAGATTGGATATAACGTACTCTAAATGTACTCTAATCCAATACCTCCTGGGGAAACTTGTCTGGTAGATTCTAGAATTTTTTTTTTTTTTCTGCAAAAACAACAGTACCAACCACTTTCCAAACCCCAATCACTATGCTGAAAATCAGTGTGAATAGATTAATAAGAATGTTGTTGTAAAAATCTGGTTTATATGAGCGTGTTCTATGACCAACAAGAATACTGACCCAGCAACATGTTTCATTTGACAGAATCATGCTGTTCAAGGCAATATATTTCATCAATCGAGAACATCATAGTTCACATTTGATCTATGATACAATGAATTATAGTACTGTGCTTCAAATTAACACAGCCTAACACATCTATAACTTCCCTAAGAAAATGCTTTTCACAATAGACTAACGGCAGAGTTAATAGGTTATATAGTGCCATGGCTTCATCATCCAGTATGTATATGCATGTCAATCAGGCTACTATGGGCTTCACTCTTGTATGCATGCTCTGCAAGACAGACTGGCTTGCAAATCCTTCAATCATTTGATTACAGGTTATGTCAAGTTTATTTAGCCAGACAGATGAAACTATAGCTTAACTACACAAAAAACCACAGCAGCGCAATTATAACTGTGCATTCAAACCTCCTCATTGAAAGAGAACATTGCCTGAAGTGTCAAAGCCAACATAGTACCATGGCCACTCATAAAAATTTGAACATTTTGGCAAATTGGTGGTGAATTCATATGAATTTCTGTGATCTCATTTGTATGTTTTCTTAAGATCTGCTGGTTGAGGGTCAGGTTTAGGTAGGTTGACCGCATGTTCTCTTTTTCCTGGATATGCCCTGGCCGGGATTTCTAAGTTGCCTAAAATGTCTGCGTTTTGGCTTTGCTGAAACTACTTTTCAGCCATTACATCCAACAAGTATGAAAGCAATAGGAAAAGAAAGCCAAAACCTGAACATTTTAGACAATTTAGAAATATTGTTCAGGGCATGTATGGGAAATAGACAATATATGTCACTCAATGCAAGTGACCAAGAACATAGTAGTCTGGGTTTGAGTGCACTTCATTCATGCATGCATAAATAAATACATACATGCACACAAACATGTAAAATAAATAAAAACATTTTTTGTTGTCCAAATCCGAGTCCAAGTACATTCATTATAATAGTATTATCCTTCAAATTAATACAACTTAGCACATCCAATACTTTTCTTATTAAATGAATTTCCACAATAGACTAACAGACCTAAATTGTACCTTGGCTTCACCCAACTTGTACACAATTAGCCTCAGCGTTGTAAGCATGGTCTGAAAGACAGACATGCTTGCATATCCTTCAGACATGTGTCATATTTAGAAAGCCCGATGAAAACTAGATTGACTGTGCAAAAAATCTGTGTTTGGATAGACAGATAAACCTACAGTATACAGTAGTTTGACTACACAAAAAACCCACTGCAGCCCAGTTAGCACCTCCTCAGTGAAAGAGAACATTCCATGAAAGTGTCATATCCAACCCTTTATCATGACCAATCATAACTATTTGTGACTCTGGAGCACAAAATCAGTCTTAAGTCACTGGGGTATATTTCTGGCAATAGCCAAAAATACATTTGTATGGGTCAAAATGACTCTTCAAAATGATTAGGACATCAAGAAAAGATCATGTTCCATGAAGATAATTAGTAAATTACCTACTGTAAATATATCATATATCAAAACTTACTTTTTGATTAGTAACATGCATTACTAAGAACTTCATTTGGACAACTTTAAAGGCCATTTTCTCAATATTCAGAATTATTTGCACCCTCAAATTCCAGATATTAAAATAGTTGTATCTCGGCCAAATATTGTCTTATCCTAACGAACCCTTTATCAATGGAAAGCTTATTTATTCAACTTTAAGATAATGTATAAATCTGTTTTGCAAAACTGACCCTCATTAATTGTTTTGTGGTCCAGGGTCACATTTTACATTTTGGCAAATTGTTGGTGAATAATTTATCTTGTTTTTTTTTTTTTTTTTTTTTTGGGAAACATTTGTAAACTTTTCTATGATTTCATACAGGATTTGCTCATTACACAGTGAAGGTAAGGTTTAGGAGTGGTTAAGGTGTTTGAACTTTTTTTTGTACAATCAAATCATAATCAAAAAATATTCGAAATCACAGATTTGTAGAAAAAAAAAAAGTTTTCTCATTATTTTAGGTAGGTCAGGGCTTATACCCATGTACTCTAATCAAACCTACAGGAGAAACGTTGTGTTGGTTCATAGAACAACTCTGATGCCTAAACAACAGTCCCAACTTCTTCTCAAACATCAATGCTTAAAATTAGTGGGAATAGGTGGAAAGAATGTTAAAAAAATACCCTGGGTTTGTTTTCATACTGATGTGCTCTCTCTACAGTCCTCATTCAATATATTTAGGCATATTTCCAATGCTTTTATTGTTTTCTGTAGAAGTTTCTTATGAAACTGGGTTGGTCAGCGGATATACATCCAGGAAATCTAATTGAAACCTCCTGGATACACACATTGTGTTGGCTCTAGAACAACTTTGCTTCCAAAACAACTGTTTCTCAAACCCTAATCACTATTTTTTAAATCTTCACCCTATTTAGAAAAAATCTGATTTATAAGAATGCTGTTCCAAAAAAATACATATGATACTGATCCAGCAACATGTCCCACTTCACAGTAAGCCACCGAGAGCAATATGCTTAAGTGACTAAGTCTACATCAGGTCGGAGATACAGAGAATGATAGTATCATGATTCAAAAAATTATATAACCTAACACATCCAGCACTTTTCTCATTAAATGAATTCAACGATAGACAACACTAGCCGATACTAAAATACCAGAAACACCTCTACACAAGAACAAGAGATTCACATTTACCTCAGCTCCAGATACGTTGTGCACTTTACCTTGATTTATAGAGTTCAGCTGAAGCACACAAATCAGAAATGACGGCAGTGTGAGTTTCCAAACACCAGGCTAGCTGATGACTGTGGATAAGGAATGTTTAGAAATGGCATACCTGCAAACAATTTAATTGTGTCATTGCTTACATATACAAACTACAAGGAGCTGTAGAAACAACATACTGGATGGAATTTCCTGTATCTGTATGTGAAGACCACACAGTCAAACAGAGGTCCTACAAACATCTGTGCAAACAGAGCTTGGAGATAGTCTCCAGTGGAATGGTACACTGAGAACTGGCTCTAGATACAGTGCAGCTGAATGAAAACTGCAAGGTTTAGTCATCCACTCCAGCTGGGTTATTGTTCAGAGTTAGCGAATCCTGTGGCGGGACTCTCATCTTGGGTCTCGTCCACATGTGATGTGCTCCCCTGAGATTTTCTCAGATTTACATGGAACTGACCATACAGTTCCTGCTTATAATGCACATTCCTCCAAAGGCCTGTCCTCTCTTTTTCCTCCTGGAAATGGAGATGGTCAGGGTGTATAAATATACCCGAGCATCTTATTTCAGACTGGCCTCTCTAATGATCACTTTTGGTATTACTCTAATGAGAGACTGCTCATGAAGCTTACCCTGTATAATTAAACATAAGATGAAGAAGTCTCCCAGAGGACAACTAAAGTCATCCAGTGGAGCCCCTCCTTGGACCCACCAAGTTTTCATTCCTTTATAACCATCTCCTTGGTCAAACTTATGGTTCCATTGTGCGACCATGTCTCATACTATCACTGAAATGTATAGTTTACCAAATCCATATGACTTTCTTTATTTGTTTACCAAAGAAAGACTAAAATAGTCCATAGGAACGTTCATTGATTGAAAGCCGTTTAATGTCAAATGACAGCTTTATTTCAGGAAAATGTTAATTATTCAAACACTTAGTATGACGACTTTGCTTTAGGTTTGATGTCAATGATATTGTAAAAA
Organism: Carassius auratus; assembly: GCF_003368295.1. Classification (NCBI taxonomy): domain Eukaryota; kingdom Metazoa; phylum Chordata; class Actinopteri; order Cypriniformes; family Cyprinidae; genus Carassius; species Carassius auratus. Next base: position 9,558,576 of record NC_039266.1, read on the forward strand.
TAGTCAAATAGTACCAAGATTTTTAATTATGGGTGAAAAAAGTACAAACTTTTAAAAAGAGAACTCATTGAAGAAATAATATACTTTAATATCTATACCTGTACCTAAGTTTGAACCGAATGGAAGTGTTTTTATTTTTTTTAAATCCACTTAAGAAAGACTAAAGTATATATGCAATTTTAGTTTTACTTCTATTGTCAATGAAATCTGGTTCAAGTGTACAACCGAATACTGGCCTTTTATTTAGCTGATATACTATTATCTGTAATTAAAGGTTTTATCGAAAGAAAATAGATTTTGAGTATACTACAAGTGCGCTTTCAATACAATTAAGCAGGCTTCTTCTACTTCACAAGGGTAGTCTTTTAATACAAATTAACTTTCCTCCATGTGTGGCCAATCAGACTCCATATATTCCAACCTATATTCTTCCTTTCCAAAATATCCGTGACCAACACTGCTATATCACTGTCTTCAATGTCGCAAATGGCACCACTGTGGATGCATAGATTGCCCCCTTTCCACCAGATGAATGATGCTTAGACAAGAAGACAAATGTGTTTTCCTGGAGGTCAAGCTTTCTTCCTGATTTTGGCTGAAATGTGGGATTTCCCGTCTTAACTTCACTCAAACCAGTGCACAGATGTGGAAATGAGGTGGTCAGACTGAAAGTGCATGGTCTATCAGAGGCATTGGTCTTCTGTTGTTGCCAGTTTGTAATTAACACAAAGTGGCACGACCAAAGGCACGCATTTGAAACAAAAAGCTATTATTGGAAGTAAGTATACTAAGGGATTCATCAGGTCCATGAGATCATGTCGTCGTGGATGGTTGACTCGTCATCATAATCAAGAAACCATTGGCCAGGCCTGCCCGTACCACAGAAAGACACTTATATGTATTTTTGGTTGTCTCCATGCACATGGGAAAAAGAACTAGGTGGGCCTAAGCTTTTAGATAGTCTTACTGAGTGATTCAAGACAAAGGGTCCAAAGGTCTGTTAAAGTGCTTAGTCCTGATTCATTTATTGGTTGTACTACTGCCTGACTCTGTCAACCACATCAAACATTCACTGTACTTGACATTTTTGAAGAATGGAAATATAGATGGAGATTCATGACTGCGTTCATTGCCTGCAGACTTTGACATCTCTTTAAACTAATGTCTTTGCCTTTCAGGGAAATTACGACAAGAAGCATTTATTTTCTTCCTCCTGTTTGGGGGATCTTGTGCATCATCAGATATCGGGAGGAAAAGAAACCATCATTTTTGTCAGAAATACAGGAAAATAAACAAATAAATAAAAATAAATAGGACTTATCCCACAAAAACATGTTAAAGGTCAAATTTAATCCAAGAATAACATCATGGTGCTTTGCATTCAGACTTTATCTTCATGTCAGTTATGCACATATTTCCCCAATTATATATATATATATATATATATATATATATATTTTTTTTTTTTGTATGTTATACTCATTACTATGAAATGTTACGAAATAATATTAATATACCCTTATAATATATATTACTGTAATGATGGTCCACTGAACGTGACTTGGACAACCAATGCGAATATGACACAATGAAAAACCCAAGTTACATTTATATTATATTATATTTTTCTGAAATAGATACATGTGTGTGTGTGTGTGTGTGTGTATGTATATATATATATATATATATATATATATATATATATATGTGTGTGTGTGTGTGTGTGTGTGTGTGTGTTTATTACAAATAATACATATAAACAATACACTGTAACGACAGATAAAAGAGGAGGAAGCAATTGCAGGCGATCAGATGTAGTTTATTGAGAAAGAGAGTCCAGGATGTTGGCAATGGCAAGGAAGGTCTACGGTGGCGTGAGATGAGCTGGGTGGTGAAGTCGGCGGTGCAGGTGAAGGTGGTCAATGGTTGAAACCAGGAACAGACCGGAACACTGACACGAGGACGACAACACTTAATCCACTCCAGCACACGAACACGGAAGACGGTAATCCAACTAGGACACGAAGACATGAGAGAGGATCTGACAACAGAGAGAGAGCGAGGTGAGTATAAGTAGCTGAGGTGTGATGAAGATCAGCTGGAGCGAGACAATCAACACCCAGGTGATGACAATCAACTAAACGAGCACATGGAGACAACGTAAGTACAAAAACAATCACAAAACATGACACGGAGGAAACACTGGATTTCCTACCGTGACAGTACCCTCTCCCCTAGGACGTCACCTGACGTTCCCAGCCTGCTTTACCTGTAGATTGTAATCATCTATAAGGTGGTGATCCAATATGTCCCGAGCAGGAACCCAGCTTCTCTCCTCCGGACCGTAACCTTCCCAATCCACCAAGTACTGAAAACCGCGTCCCCTCCGTCTAGAGTCCAGAATACGATTAACCGAATAGGTGGTCTCCCCATTAACGAGACGAGGCGGGGGGGGAACCGGAGCAGGCGGATTAAGACGGGAAGAAATCACCGATTTAATTTTGGACACGTGGAACACGGGATGAATCCTCCTGTACGCCGGAGGAAGGCTAAGACGCACGGTTACCGGATTAATAATCTTGGTAATAGAAAACGGGCCAATAAATTTGGGAGCAAGTTTGTTAGAAACGGAACGCATAGGAATATTCTGGGTAGAAAGCCACACTCTTTGACCGACGACGTAACGGGGAGGCTTCGACCGGTGGCGATCGGCCTTAGCCTTGGTGCGCGACCTAGCCTGGAGCAGAGCTCTGCGAGCTCTGGTCCAGGTGCGGTGACACCTCTGGACTAGTGCGTGTGCGGAGGGGACCGAAACCTCGGATTCCGTACTGACAAAATTAGGTGGTTGGTACCCTAAACTACACTTAAATGGAGACATGCCCGTAGATGACACTGGCAAAGAATTGTGTGCGTACTCCACAACTGAGAGTTGCTGACACCAGGACGAAGGATTATTGGAAACCAAACATTGCAAAACCCTCTCGACATCCTGATTGGCTCGTTCGGTTTGACCATTGCTCTGGGGATGGAACCCGGAAGAAAGACTAACAGTCGCTCCTAACAATTTACAAAATTCTCGCCAAAATTTGGACACAAATTGGGGACCCCTGTCAGAAACCACGTCTGTCGGGAGGCCATGTATGCGGAAGACGTGGTCAATGACAGCTACCGCTGTTTCCTTGGCTGAAGGTAATTTGGGCAAGGGAATAAAATGAGTCGCCTTCGAGAACCGGTCCACTACGGTTAAAATCACCGTATTGCCTCTAGAGGGCGGGAGGGCGGTGATAAAATCTAGCGAAATGTGGGACCAGGGTCTTGAAGGGACAGACAGCGGTAAGAGTAACCCATCTGGAGGTCGATTGGAAGTCTTACCAATAGCGCAAACTGAACAAGCCAAGACGAAATCGTGGACGTCACGAGCCATACCAGGCCACCAAAATCGTTGCTTGACTAGAAATCTAGTTCTACTAACCCCTGGGTGACAAGCAACACTGGAACAATGACCCCACTGGAGAACGTCTGACCGTAACCCCTCCGGCACAAACAATCGGTTCGGTGGGCAACGAGCCGGGGGCGTTACCCCTTCTAAGGCGGTCAACACCTTCGATTCGACCTCCCATCTGAGCGCGGAGATAATGATGGTCCCCGGTAAAATGGGCTCGGGAGTAGCAGTACGATCGGAACGCTCAAAAAGACGGGATAAAGCATCGGGTTTGATGTTTTTGGAACCCGGCCGGTAAGAAAGTGTAAAATCGAAACGACCGAAAAACAATGCCCACCGAGCCTGCCTGGAGTTAAGTCTTTTGGCGGTTCTAATGTATTCGAGATTCTTATGGTCCGTCCATACAATGAAAGGTACACCCGACCCCTCAAGCCAGTGACGCCATTCTTCCAGTGCAAGTTTGACTGCCAACAACTCTCGATTGCCAATGTCATAATTAACTTCTGCCGGAGATAAACGGTGAGAATAATACGCGCACGGATGCACCTTTCCGTCTGAGGATGCGCGTTGGGATAACACTGCTCCTACCCCCACCTCTGACGCGTCGACCTCCACTATGAATTGACGTGAGCGATCAGGGGTGACGAGAATGGGAGCTGAAACAAAGCAGCTTTTCAGTTTGGCAAACGCAGCCTCAGCTGCGTCTGACCACCTGAACGTCAAACTAGGGGAGGTCAAGGCGGTCAGAGGAGCGGCTAGTTGGCTGAAATTGCGAATGAAACGCCGGTAAAAATTGGCGAACCCCAGAAATCTCTGCAGGGCCTTGCGAGACTCTGGGGATGGCCAATTTACCACAGCCTTAACCTTCTCAGGATCCATGCGAACACCCTCAGTCGAAATGATGTGTCCTAGAAAAGAAACAGACGAAGAAAAAATCAATATGTCATCCAGGTAAACATATATGAACAGATCGACCATGTCTCGCAACACGTCATTAACGAGTGCTTGAAAGACTGCCGGCGAGTTGGTTAGCCCGAACGGCATAACGCAGTACTCAAAATGGCCTCTAGGGGTGTTAAAGGCAGTCTTCCACTCATCCCCCTCCCTGATGCGGACCAAATGATAAGCATTACGTAAGTCCAATTTAGTGAAAACGGACGCTCCCTGCAACCTCTCAAAAGCTGAAGACATAAGCGGTAAAGGATAGGTATTCTTTACCGTTATGTTGTTCAGCCCTCGGTAGTCAATGCAAGGTCGCAAGGATCCGTCCTTCTTTCCCACAAAAAAGAACCCCGCCCCCGCTGGAGAAGAAGAAGGGCGGATAAACCCCGTTGCTAGAGAACTGGATATATATTTCTCCATGGCCGCCGTCTCTGGAATAGACAAAGAATATAACTTGCCCTTAGGCGGAGAAGTACCTGGCAATAACTCTATCGCACAGTCATAGGGACGATGAGGAGGAAGAGAATCAGCACGAGACTTACTGAACACCTCCTTCAGGTCGTGGTACTCCGCGGGCACGCTAGCCAAATCCACTGCTTCCCCCTGAAACACAGACTCAGAAACATTAACACCAGCAGACAAAAGACAAGACAAATGACATTCCTCGCTCCAGCTAACCACAGATCCAAGGCGCCAATTGATCCTGGGGTTGTGTTTCTGAAGCCAGGTGTGACCGAGAACGATGGGGGATTGAGGTGAGTCCGTGATGTAAAATGATATCTCCTCAGTATGGTTGCCAGATGTGGTGAGGGAAACAGGTAAGGTGGTCTGAGTGATGACTGGTAGTCTGTGTCCGTTGAGAGCAAAGGGTGCAATGGGGTGTTTGAGGGAGGTGAGAGGAATGTTAAGCTTACAAGCGAACTTGAAGTCCATGAAATTACCCTCTGCCCCAGAATCCAACAAGGCGTGATGCTCGAGTGCGTGGGTGGACCACCGTAGACTCACCGGAAGGAGTGTCGATGTAGATGAGGTCTTCCTGGCAGAGATCCCACCCGATAGTAGCCTCCGTTTTACTATCGGGCTTGGTCTTTTACCGGACAACGCTGGATGTGATGTTCTTGACTGCCGCAGTATAAACATAGTCCCAGGGATCTCCGCCTGATCCTCTCCTCCCGGGAGAGCCGAGCTCGCCCCACCTGCATGGGTTCATGATCTCCCGGTGGGCTGACCGCAACATCTGAGCGCTGATACTGAGCCTCCGGTCTGTTCGCGAGAACTGTTCTCCCCCTCCGTCTGGTGGCTTGATCGAGTCGATTGTCAACTCTGATGGTGAGGTCAATCAGACTATTGAGAGAAGTGGGGAGCTCGACGGCGCGGATCTCCTGTTGGATGCGGTCAGCCAACCCATGCAGGAAGTGATCCCACTGCGCCTCTTCGTTCCACTTACACTCCGCCGCCAGGGTGCGGAACTCAATCGAGTAATCGGAGACGGACCTTTCCCCCTGACGTAGGTCCGTGAGAAGGCGAGCCGCTTCCCTCCCGGCGACGGAGCAGTCGAAGACCCGTCTCATCTCTTCCGAAAGGGCGTGGAACGAGGCACAGCAGCTGTCTTGGTTTTCCCACACCGCCGTCCCCCAGAGGGCAGCCCTTCCCGTAAGTAGCGATAAGACGAATGCCACCTTCATTTCCTCGGTGTAGAACGTGCGGGGCTGCATGGCGAAGTGCAGAGAACAATGAGACAGAAATGATCGACAGAACTCTGGCTCACCCGCATATTTCTCCGGGATGGGGAGGCGTGGTTCGGGCTGGGAAATCCCCCCGGAGACGATCGGCGGTGTGGGTGGCGTGGGAGGCGCAGCGGGTGACGGTTGTTGTTGGTGTTGCGTCTGGAGAGCGAGCTCGGACACCTTCGTCACCATTGCTTGGAAGGCTCGACCCATCTCATCTATCGCCTTGTCTTGGCGATCCATACGACCCACAGCTCGTTGCAGAAATTCTTCCAGATGAGATGGGGAGCGGTCGCCTGCTGCTTCCATGATGGTCAGATCCTTCTGTAACGACAGATAAAAGAGGAGGAAGCAATTGCAGGCGATCAGATGTAGTTTATTGAGAAAGAGAGTCCAGGATGTTGGCAATGGCAAGGAAGGTCTACGGTGGCGTGAGATGAGCTGGGTGGTGAAGTCGGCGGTGCAGGTGAAGGTGGTCAATGGTTGAAACCAGGAACAGACCGGAACACTGACACGAGGACGACAACACTTAATCCACTCCAGCACACGAACACGGAAGACGGTAATCCAACTAGGACACGAAGACATGAGAGAGGATCTGACAACAGAGAGAGAGCGAGGTGAGTATAAGTAGCTGAGGTGTGATGAAGATCAGCTGGAGCGAGACAATCAACACCCAGGTGATGACAATCAACTAAACGAGCACATGGAGACAACGTAAGTACAAAAACAATCACAAAACATGACACGGAGGAAACACTGGATTTCCTACCGTGACATACACATAGATATATAATGTAAACAAAAAGTGTTCAGATATGACTAATCACGATTCATCTTTTGACAGCACTAATTATATTATATTATGTTATATTATACAATTTTAAATATATATATATATATATATATATATATATATATATATATATATATATATATATATATATATACAGTATATATATATATATATATATATATATATATATATATATATATATATATATTATACTGGTGGAAATTAGAGAGAAATTATTGTCACAATGCACAATGTTAAAATAATGTAAAAAAAAAAAACAACCAAAAAAAAAAAGTTAAGGCTTAAGTTAGGCTTAAACTATTCTTTTGATTTTTGGACTTTAATTTTGAGGTGAACTAATATGGGATTATTTTCCCGCCAAATGTATTGCATTCACAGATCGAAAAATAATAAGCATAAATAAAATATTTAAAAACACGTGTAAAATTATAATGCACAAAACCGAAAAACAAATGCAATTTTTTTAAATAACAAAAAGCGCAGTCATAGATCAAAAAATAATAAACGTAAATCAAAAATGTAAACGCATTTAAAATTATATTGCACAAAACTGAAACATGAATTCAAAATTTTCCAAATCTCAAACAAAATCAGGTATCCTGCTCATATATAATTTTTTTGTGTGCTTGTGGTTTTTTCCCCTGTGCTTTTGTTTCCAAGTTCTGCACTTGTGTTTCTTAAAGTTGCAGTTTGAGTTTCATGTAAATCAGGGGAGGCTTCAGCGTCACCATTGGCCGCAAGTTCTAGATTGACAGCTGCGCCTCTAGCCAATCAGTAGCCAATCAGTCCAAGGGGGAGTTGACGTCACTCCAATGCGACTTGTGGCTGCTGTGGCAGGTGTGTGTGTGTGAAGTAGAGGGTGATGGTGACACAGGAGTGGATTTTCAAATCTCTCCCGTCCCCCTCCCGCAAAAAGAGGTTCCTACCCGTCGCAATCCCATGAAAAAAACTGGGGGAAAATCCCGTCCCATTTCCCGGAATGACTCCCGATCTCTCCCTCTCCCATGTTTTATTTATGTATTTATTTCTGCCGGAATCTGTCAGTTACAGTGAAAAAATACAGCACAGATCACAGCATGCCCACTTTAGTTAAATAATTTTTTTGTTATTTTATTGAACTGAAAGCAGTTTTAAACAATGCACATTGTGCATTTCACACACGTTTTCTATTTTATTATTTTTCATTTGAGCATAGAAATTGCTCTCTCAGAGTGGCACTCTCTATAGATTTATTTTTCATACATGGAGTTTCTCGCTCGAGTTCACATTTTAAGAGCAAGTGAGAGCACTGGTGCTTCCATCTGTCCTGCTGTTCAGTGTCCACACACACTTCAATAGCGCACATTTCTGTAGGTCAACATTAGATTGAGCACCCATATAAAGTTATTACTACATATGTCTTTTCGATGAAAAGCTATATTTAAGGTCTATGAATGATAAGTGGGCTTTTGGATGTACTGCCCGATGTAGGCTACTGTACCACATAGACCAGCCGTTACCGATCTTTCCTTTACCTGCCACACCAGAGCAAACAGAAGGAGAGCATAAAGCCACAGGGCGAGTACAATTAGGTTCAAAATTAAAATATAAGCCTATAGTTTATACTTTATTTATTTAAAAGGTAGGCTATATTTGTGTAGAAAGTTGGGGATCAAAGTGTTATTACGATTCCAGGTCCCACCAACATTTTTTCCCGTCCTGTCCCAATCCCGTGATAGTGATTTTGTTTACAATCAATGTCAGCCTCTAGTGTGAAGATGGATAACAAGCGTCAGCAGGCAAATCCCGGACGATCTCAGGTAATTGGTCTTAAATATTTTGTTAGTGGGTGACAGAAACATTCCCTTCGTGTGATAATTAATGCACATCTTGTCAGTTAAGCTGGTTGTGTAATCAGCGGTAAATCTCCATCACCTGCGCACTTTCAAAAGGAGCAGCATTAACGTTCGACTTGAAGCAGCTGCACAGAATGATCACTGCAGGGTTGCCAACTCTCATTCATCTGACTTCAATCTCATGCTGAAGTCCAAGCGTGAGTGTCACGCCAGATGCATGAGAGTTGGCAACCCTGAACACTGTATGACATCAATGTACAGCGCGAGCGATCCGAATGCAGCCCAACTGCCTAAAATATAAAGTATTGGTAAATAAACCAAACTAACAAGACACGTGTTAACAGGATATAGGCCTACTCAGACTACATAGGCTAGTGCTTGCAGAAAATATCATAATACACAAAGGGAATGTTTCTGTCACCCACTAACAAAATATTTATGGCTAATTACCTGAGATCATCCGGGATTTGTCTGCTGACGCTGGTTATCCATCTTCACACACCTGCCACAGCAGCCACGAGTCGCATTAGAGTGACGTCAACTCCCTGGCTAGACTGATTGAGAACTGATTGGCTAGAGGGGCAGCTGTCAATCTAGAACTTGTGGCCAATGAAGCCTGCCCTGATTTACATGAAACTCAAACTGCAACTTTTAGAAATGCAAGCGCAGAACGTGGAAACAAGAGCAAAGGGGAAAAAAACAAAAGCACACAAAAAAATAACATATGAGCAGGAAACCTGATTTTTATTTGCAATTTGTAAAATTTTGAATTCATGTTTCAGTTTTGTGTAATTCATGACTGCCCTGTTTGTTATTTAATAAAACTGCATTTGTTTTTCGGTTTTGTGCATTATTATTTTACACGTGTTTTTAAATATTTTATTTATGCTTATTATTTTTCGATCTGTGACTGCAATACATTTGGCGGGATTCTAATCCCATAGAACTATTTTCTATGGTTTCGTGAGATTCACCCTTTTACTAAAATAGTAAACAAAGATTTTATTTGACAGATTTTATAGAATATGATGCTATTGTTTGAATCATTGGCAGTATTCTGCCTCTATGAATCAACTTATCCATTAGGACAAGACTAAAGTTTATTACAATGTAAAAACTATCTCACACTGTACATTTGACTTCCCACACAAAACACATGCAATTTACTTTCTAACATCTATATTGACTCTCAGTAAATAACTAAGACCAGATGTGGAAGATGAATGCAAAGCCAGTGTGTTTCTCACTGTATAATACAGAAGTGCTTTCAGATGTTAATGTCAGTAGCCCCATCTTCCATCCCCAAACACATCCCAACCAACCCCTCTGTCTCACCATACTGTGAAATGTCAAGGGATGTATTGAGTATATCTGCTTTATTTGTCATTCCTTCCTTCTATCATTTATCTCCTTGTGCTCTATCTGCAGTGACAAAGACTGAAACAAGTCATCTTAATGGCCCACATAGAACCATGAACCTCTGGTGAACCTATATTTTGAGTATTTGCACTGCTCATGGCTACACATGCATGAGTAAACTAAATCTTGTAAAAAGAATGAATGGGAATACATTGGCCTCAGTGACATCCATCAGTGGTTATTAAGAGTGTTGGACGTGAACCAGATAACCACATTATAACACTGTGTGCAACAACACCATATGTCTGAAAGATGGAGTCCACAATAAAATCCATAAATTGCATGGTCAAGATCCAACTCTGCCATATAGTTTTTGTTTGACATGAAGGATCTTTCTTTTCAATGTATTGAAGTGTAATTGTGGTATAATAAATGGAGCTCAATTGATATGCCTGCAGGGAAAAAAAAAAAAAAAAAAAAAAAAAAAATATATATATATATATATATATATATATATATATATATATATATATATATATATATATATATATATATATATATATATATACACACACACACACACACACACACACAATTTTTATTTTTTAATCCAGCAATAATCGAGTGGTTGGATGTATGTGGGCAGCATCAACATGCTTGTTTTTCCATGTCAGGAATTTTTGACATCAGTTGTTTTAATACTATTTCATTAAAACACCATTTAGTGCATTCACTAAGTTTATTATTCTGTTTCCTTGTGGGGACTGTTAACTGGTTCTCATAATGCAAGTGGTATAAATATATATATAAACATACATACATACATATATACAGGTGCATCTCAATAAATTAGAATGTTGTGGAAAAGTTCATTTATTTCAGTAATTTAACTCAAATCGGGAAACTCATTTATTAAATAAATTCAGTACACACAAACTGAAGTAGTTTAAGTCTTTGGTATATTAAGTCTTCTGGTTCTTTCAATTGTGATGATTTTGACATTTAACAAAAACCCACCATCCTGATATGGTGACATACCAATCAGCTAATCAACTCAAAACACCTGCAAAGGCTTCCTGAGACTTCAAAATGGTCTCTCACTTTGGTTCAGTAGAGCCCCTTTCACATTGCTATTCTGGCAAATACACGGGTAAAGTGTTCCGGCAATTGTTTCGCTAGATTTTGCACTTTCACACTGCCAGTGATTACCCGGAATATGTACATGCTTTCACACACAAGCGGAAAGATCCTGTAACGACACGTGACATCAGGGCGTGATGTGTAATGTACTAGTCAAAAACGTTAGGCACGTTATACTTTCACTGAAGCAAGCGAAAGATCTCGGCGTCAGCGCAGAAAGTGAAGAACTAACTGATCTCTGCTTTATTACAGTTTGCACATATTTTTTCATCACGAACGTAGATCTTCCTTAAAAACAGCCGGTAAAAGAGTCATCACTTTGATACGGCATTAGATCTGGCTTTTGTTCACACAGCGCTCTTCCCGGGTTGAACCCGGCAATGTTACTAGGTCCCTGACCCGGGTTCAGTGCCGGAATCAATCCCGGGACATGTTTGCTTTCACACAGAAGGCGACATGGCAATGTTCCGGCAGTTTGCCGGGCTTAGGCTACACAATCATGGGGAAGATTGCTGATCTGAAAGTTGACCAGAAAACAATCATTCACACCCTTCACAAGGAGGGTAAGCCACAAACATCCATTGCCAAAGAAGCTGACTGTTTACAGAGTGCTGTATCAAAGCATGTTAACAGAAAGTTGAGTGAAAGGGAAAATTGCAGAAGAAAAAAGATGCACAACCAACCGAGAGCAGTGCAGCCTTATGAGGATTGTCAAGCAAAATTGATTCAATAATTTGAGTGAACTTCACAAGGAATGGACTGAGGCTGAGGTCAAGGCATCAAGAGCCACTACACACAGACGTGTCAAGGAATTTGGCTACAGCTGTTGTATTCCTCTTGTTAAGCAACTCCTGAACCACAGACAACGTCAGAGGCGTCTTCCCTGGGCTAAGGAGAAGAAGAACTGAACTCTTGGCCAATGGTCCAACATCCTCTTTTCAGATGAGAGCAAGTTTTGTATTTCATTTGGAAACCAAGGTCCTGGAGTCTGGATGAAGGATGGAGAAGTTTATAGCACAACTAGCTTGAAGTCAAGAGGAAAATGAGGAACAAGAGACCAAGAAATGCAGATGAGCTGAAGGCCACTGTCAAAGAATCCTGGGCTTTCATACCACCTCAGCAGTGCCACAAACTGATCACCTCCATGCCACGCCAAATTTAGACAGTAATTAAAACAAAAGGAGCCCATCCCTAGTATTGAGTACATGTACAGTAAATGAACATAGAGAAGGCCAGCAACTCAATAAAAATGTGTTTTATTATTATTATTATTATTATTAGTCTTATGAACTATTCCAATTTGTTGAGATTGAATTGGTGGGTTTTTGTTAAATGTGAGCCAAAATCATCACAATTAAAATAAAGACTTAAACTACTTCAGTGCATTTATTTAATACACGTGTTTACAATTTGAGTTGAAATACTGAAACAAACGTTTCCATGACATTCTAATTTGAGATGCAACGTGTATATATATATATATATATACAAAATTTCATATTTTTGTTCAGTCTTTAATGAAACTGAGTTTCTCTCTTTTCTCTTTGAGCATGAACTCTATATTATCTGATATGAGCCATTAAACACTTATGTATCACATATGAATCTCAACTTTGTATATATTTATGTATTGAGATTCTGTCTAAATATTCAACAAACTGTTCCTTTAAAAATGATTATTATGCAATATGCCAGGTTTTACAGAGTTAAAATGGCTGTACCATGGTGCAGCAATGGTATCAGATGGAAATAACATAATACAGTAAATTATTAATCTATTCATGTGCCATGGTACATGACAAATAATACTACAAAACTACCATGTCAAAAAGGGACATGCTTACAAAATGCCCAGCACCTGGGTAAATAAAATAAAAATAAAAAACACCAGGCTGAATCCAGCATTTTGGGTAAAAAGAAAAGAAAAGAAAAGAAATACGTACCTACATACTTTTTTTAATAATAACCCAGTGTTTTTAGAGTGAATAGTGTAATAATAATAATAATAATATAATAATTATAATGATAATTATAGTCATAGTTATTAAATATCACAAACACATATTTGATTTTGTTTTTAAAATAAGCTGATAACAGCTGTAACCCCTTCTCTTTAGAGGACATCTCAAAATTTGGGCTGATCTTAGCAATTTTATCCACAAAGTTTATATGTTTATATACTGTATATGTGTGTGTGTGTGTGCTCTTGTTTTTGTGACATATCAGGACACAACTCTGTATAATCTGTATGGCACAGGTATTACAAGGAGAGGACGACTTATGAGGACATAACCCATTTCAGCATTTTTCAAAATGCTTAAAAATCATACAGAATTAGAATTTTTTTTTTTTTTTTTGAGAAAGTACAAATGCACAGTTTCCTGTGAGGGTTAGGGTTAGGGGTAGGGTTGGTGAAGGGCGGTAGAATATACAGTTTGTACAGTATAAAAACCATTACGCCTATAGGATGTCCCCACTTTTCACAAAAACAAATGTGTGTGTGCATGTATAAACTGGTATTATCCAAAAAACATACTTTTAATATTTTTTGCTTAGTATGTCTAAAACACACATTTGTTTTTTGTTTACTTCTGTTTATTTCCATACTTAAATAAAAATAAAAATAAAGAGCCAATGAATTTTTCTACCTTAAATGTAACCCTTTTATATTTCAATTAAAGCATTAGTATATGTTTATTAAGTTTTGTTCTTTTTTTTCTCTCATAATGTTTCTCCCATGTTAGCTGCTCCCCACAATGTATATGATTTCCCGTTTTATGGTCTCTGTGGGGACATCTGGTGCTAACAATGTATGAAAACCCCCAACCACCACACACACAGTACAGTATTTTTTTTTTTTTTTTTTTATGATGATTCCCCATTCTATTGGTAGATGGCACTAATCTTTGTTTTAGAAACAAACATACTTAGATTTATAAATTTTCCTCAGTTCGTTTTCTTCAAAATATGGTCAAAGTCGTCAAAAGTGCAATATGTTTTAATAGACTTAATTTGAGCTAATTTTCAATTTTAGCGTGATAGTTTTTTATTTCTCTCTCATTCTCTATCTCTCTCCTCTTACAGTGAAAGCAGCGCGTGAGTCTGGGTGTGAATGAGGGCGGTGCAGGGGGCATTATTTGAGCTCGTGTTTGAGGACTGCAGGAGGAGGGGTGCTCAAACACAGCTGTACTTGTTCAATCACACTCACTCCTGTCACCCTGTCTGGGGAACATCGAGGGCACCATCACAGTCAGCTCGTTCTTAAGGGACTAATAAACACATTTATTACTACTGAATTTCACTAGAAATGACTTTACTTAGGTGATCTTAGGAGAGAGCTTGACCACGGGGGTTTCCAGGACTCCCCGCGCACTGACCAGCAGAACCACACAAAACTTCGCAAACTTGTTCGTTCCCATCGTCTCTGAGGACTTCACCAAAGCGGCGATGGAACATCCTTGGTGCTTTTACGCGTTTATTTTAACGCTGATGTCCTGTGTTCATTGTTCCCAGAGCATCGAGAGAAATAAGGCTATTCCAGCAGGTAAGAGTCCGTTACATTGGGACGCACACTCTGCTGCGTCATTCTCACCGAGCGCGACGCGACGCGACGCAACTAGTCTAGAACGCTCGCGTTATATAAAATAGCCTAATTATGAAACGGTTAACTAATTTGACGATGACACTTATGTATCTTTATTAACCTTTGAAATCATTAACCAATCAATAATTAAACTTTCACATATAAATAAGCTTAACATATAGAAGAAAAAATAAAAATAGAAGGAAAAAAAAAATGCATGCTATTTCAATTTGACTGAACATGAATGATCTTCAATATTTGAAAACTAGGCTACTGTAAAATGTTACATTTCAGTTAGGGGAGAGCAGAGCTACAGTCACATGGGGAAGTTGTCACTAGGGGACATTTCAGGACATTTTTGTTTGTGTGTGAATTCTGAAAACTGAGATTCAATGTCATATTTCTGTAAAATATTTTCCGTAACGAGTGAACACCTCATTGACATATATGAAACAAATCATCTGTTGGAAAAAGTTTTGACTTTAATTATAATCTCTGTTGACTTTAAAGAAGTTTAAGGTGTTTCTTGTGTGTTTCATAACTGTTTTACTCCATACATTTAACTGAAAAACCATAATAGGCTGTTTAATGGTAGGTTACCTCATAGAGTGTTACAATGTGCATCACTCATGCAATAATGTTCATTTTTTTTATTTAGTTAATCAGTTAGTAGCCCAGACTTTAAGTTTTGTGTCTAAAAAAAAAAAAAGACTTTCATAAATAACCCATTCTGGGAAAAAAAGGTGAGACAACTTGCCCCGGATTCCCCTACAGTACACCTTGCTTCTTGTTGGGACGTGAGGAATGTCAGGTAGACCTATTTTCACACAGCCTTGCTGTTTGGGAATGTACTCTATGCCTGTGAGATATAACACTATGCTGTTCAATCTACAGTGCTTATAGTCATGTAGTGCAATAACTAAAATGTAATAAAATTGTAATACACACAGTTAATGCACAGTTAATTAACCCTAATGAGTTGAGCATTTCTTTGAAGCATAACAACTTTTTTAATTACTTTCTGGATTGCATTAGGTTGTACAGTAATTTGTTTGTGATGATAAAAACATTTACAGCCTAAAATGTGTTTATTAAATAACTAAAACACATATGGTTTGAGAACAGTTGCTTGTGCCTTTTTAGTTATGGGGATATAAAGATGCTAGTTAAATAGACATGACTGCTGCAATCTTTATTCTTGAAAGTTCTAGAACTGCCTTTGCATTGTATATACAAGGCAATACAAGTAACCCATCTACCAGCCAGCTCTGGGACAGAGTGATGCATTAACATGTTCTAAACAATCCTCTGTGCTCTGGGTCATAATTCACAATATAATCAAGCAGTGCTAATTTTTATGTTTCATTTCCTTGAGTTCAAATGTCAGTTAAACACTAAGCATTACATTGAGATCAAACTTTGACAGAACTTTATTGCAAGCTTTACTAATGAATTCCCGTCTGAGAAGAATCTTTCTAGAAAGTTCACTGGGTAAAACTTTCCAAAAGCAAAATCCCAAAGTGCAGCCATGTGTCACATTTGAGAACTGTACGACTGTGGTTTCACACAGATGGAGGGCAAAGGTGTGTATTTTGTCAGCATATTTATAGGCTATCTGTGAGGCAGAAACATCTGGCGTTCAATATAACACAACTAAAGCACTGTTTTCAAGGAGTTAATCTTCTGTTTCACATTTAATGCATTTGAAGGTGTTTCAATACAAATCAACGAGCCTTGACACCTTAAGTATCATCCCTTGTCATAGCAAAAAAAAAAAAAAGAAAAGAAGAAGAAGCCATTTCACACTATCTGTTTTATAAATAAGAAGCTTGTATTGTTCATCATGGACAGATGCCCAGCATGAAATACCATTTGTGACATATTTTACTTCCATAATCAAAAACAATTTTGAATGAAACCAGAAAGACTAGGACTTAATTTAATCAATCAGGCTACCCAGGTTCGCTGGAAATGCTTGACACTTCCTACATTTCTGCAAGGCAAAACAACATACTTCTACATACAAATTTCTGCAGTTTCCAGTTTAAATGAACATCAGAGGCAGGAAAACTCTGACAACATTTATTCCTTTTCACACAGATTATGATTTACAAGGCCAGAGTTCTATTTAAGCAAAGCCTAAGTTTCGCACAATTTATTGAAGAATATTATGACCTCAAAATGATTAAATTTTTTTATACTTTTGATGTTATCATCACATATAAAGCTTCCATGTATG
Source organism: Carassius auratus (assembly GCF_003368295.1). NCBI lineage: Eukaryota > Metazoa > Chordata > Actinopteri > Cypriniformes > Cyprinidae > Carassius > Carassius auratus. The sequence goes on from NC_039266.1 coordinate 9,575,660, forward strand.
GTATTTCCAAAAAATAAGCACTCCTGTATGAATCCTGTGAAACTAGTTCGACAAAACACCTCAACCTGCGCTAAAACTTAAATGTTAAAATAGATAAAATAGCACAGTTGCATCAATGCTCCTGCATTTGTTAATACTGTCGGGTAGGTTTAAGGTTGGGTTTGGTGTAGGGGGTTATGTTATTTTCCAACATGATAGAACATTGACATTTAGTGACACTCCCTGAACATATGAATTCTGCATCGCAACACATTGCTGAATAAACGTACCTGGTCTCAAGGCAAAAACTTACCTGTACCAATAAGCACATATCACTGCAGTTTTCAAAATAAATGAACACTAGAGGCAGTAAAACTCCAACACCTTTTATTCCTTTTCACACAAATTTACAGTTTCAATTAATAAAGCATAATTTTTGCACAGTTACTTGAAGAATATTATGCTGCATCAACAAATGTTTTGTTTTTAAATCAGTTTTGCATTCTTTAACACTATCGGGTAGGTTTAGGGTTGGGTTTTGTGTAGGGCATATTTCCAACACGATAGAGCATTAACTTTTCGTGACACGTCCCGGATATTTTACTTCTGAGCCACCACGATACATACCAGAATTACGTGATAAAAATACAGCAATACGTACCTATATCAATGTCATAATAACTTGCCAGGGTTCATGTATTGAACCCGTGTTTTAAATTAAAATTAAATTAAATTAAATTAAATTTATGCATTTAGCAGACGCTTTTATCCAAAGCGACTTACAGTGCATTCAGGCTATCAATTTTTACATATCATGTGTTCCCGGGGAATCGAACCCCCAACCTTGCGCTTGCTTGCTTGCTAGCGCAGTGCTCTTCCAGTTGAGCTACAGGAACACTGTTTTACAGGTCTTAGTGCCACTCAGTGGACATTTCTTTTTGAAACTACAGCGAAACGTGCAGTAAGTTATGTAAAAACGGTGTTGCAGAAAAGTACCCAGAGGCATGTATTTTTATGAGACCAGGTTGGAAGAAAAGGCAATAAAAACACAACAACATGCATCGGTACCTACATAATAAAAATGTGGTCACAGTCATGCATTGAACACATTTTAGCACCAGTAACTAGACATTACACTTTAAAACTGTCAAAAAAAATGCAATTAGATTGCCAATTACAGGAGTGTGGCTGAAAAATGTATGTGCCCTCTAGAAACTTGCGTTCTGCAAGTGAACGTCGCTTGATTGTGCCATCTCAAAGAAGCACAAAGTCACTTTTACAGACTTTTAAATTAAACGTTCCCTCCTGGTGGAATGACCTTCCCAACTCAATCCGAGCAGCTGAGTCCTTAGCCATCTTCAAGAATCGGCTTAAAACACATCTCTTCCATCTTTATTTGACCCTCTAACTTTATCACTCAATATTCTAATTCTATTCTTAAAAAATCTAACTACCTTTCTAATATATTTGTTTTCTATTTTTCTTTTCATTTATTATGCAATTATATATATGTGTGTATGTGTAAAGACCTCTAACTAGCTTGTTATATTCTTTTTTTTATTCTGTTTTCTTTTTATTTGTTGTATTGTTTAGAATCCCATGCTACGTGTGCTGTGTTGACCTGGCTGAGACTTGTTGTGCCACTTGTGTGTCATTGCTCTTTTTGTTGTTTTTGATTGGTTCCACTGTCTTTGGATAAAAGCGTCTGCTAAATGAATAAATGTAAATGTAAAATAAGAGGGCATGATGACATCAGACAAAAGAAAAGTTGTTTTAGAAAAGTAGCACCTTTACAAAAAATTTAATTTAGATTTGGTATTACGTCCACTGATGAATCACAAGAAATAACACCATCTATTATGTTGACTTTAAACTCTACCACGTAGCACACGCTGTCGATTAAACCACTGACACATACCAGTCTCAAGAAATGCGGCTGTAAATTTCCAAATTTAAGGTGCAGAGCAGATTAAAATCTAAATGGGTTTCTTAATTGACCCTGATTTGAGGTTTGGTGTACCTTTATGCACAGTAATTAAGCTAGAGTCATTAACAGTTGGTATCTAGATGATGCATGCTGTCCTGAACACAGGGGAAGCTATAGAAAGAAAAATACATGCCTTTATGTAGACAGAAAGGGAGTGAACGGCACAGGAAACGTCTGGCGTTTGCGGCATGACATCACCCAGTCTTTAAACCCATCCGTCAGCCTGAATATCCTAGAAACTGAAGTGTTTAAATGTGAACAATCTGCCTCGCGTCTCTTGAGGTCGTCTCTACTCAAATGCCTGCGGGAGACCTATCACCTCCTGTGAGTTTTCAATGTCCACCCACGTTTAGACTTCTGTGAACCCTTCACAATGAAACATTGGCCTGTGAGTTGAACTGCAGTGTAAGATTTACGACTTCCGAGTCCCAGTAAAAGAGAGCATATATGCTTGTCTATAGTGTTGACTGCTGGACCTGGCAGCCCTAGACTGTAATTGGCCTTGTGCAACATGGTGTCAGTCAACCGCACACTTGATTAAAGAAGTCTGGTTTATATAAGCAGTTTAGATGGATGTTGGCTGTGTTTGTCAAACCGTTAAATGATTATCCGAGCCAAAAGACAAACAAAAGTACAGTTGTATAGTCACATCCAAACTTTGTGCCACAACCCTTTGTTCTCTAGTCTGTGGTTTTACTTATTCTCTAATCAAGTTTTGCAGGCAGCTGATCAGATTTGTCAGAAATAAGCATTTCTGTGCTTGTGACTTTTATTTGATTGACTATGAGCTCTTGGGACAATTCAAAATGCATGTTTCCATAGACAGATGATCATTTTAGAGAACATTTTAATGTCCGAAGTTATTTTTAAGGAGTCTAAATGCAATAAAGACAGGCCAGTTTTTTTTTTTTTTTTTTTTTTTTTTTTGTGGAAAAAAAAAAAGTTATTTGGTGGGATTTACGATATTCTGGTCAGGGGATCAGGCTTGTTTGTTCCTTTAATGTAGGTCTGTGAGATTTTACACCTGTTTTATCTATCAGATCTGAAAGTTAATAACATGTACATTAGGGTTGTGCCAATAGACGATTTGTGTATCGACGATAATCAGAGATATCGACCATATTAGGCTCATTCACCTATTAATGTATTAGATTATAATAGCCAATAATAACCATTATTATTTTTATTTTTATTGGGCGCCTTATTATAATTTTGCTATCAAATTTGCCAAGCTATTTCACTTCAGCACCGCATTTCACACACACACACACACCGCACGCAAAAGAGGATTAGAGCCTGTAACTTAGTCATTTAAGAAGTTGAAACGCTTTTAACTCTGATAATTCGTTAAATCCATGAAATGAAAGGGATAGATAGCGAGGAGTTGGTGTCCCACACATTTGATGGCTGGTACACGGCAACGCGCTCTTCTCATACATGATATTAACTCTTTGTTCGCGTTACAAATAAATAAAGACAAAAAATAAAAGGCGCCAGAGCGAATTTATCATCCATAGTGGTTCTCACGTAATCCTTCTCTTAAAGACTGATCACGTATAACACACACTATGTGGTGAAGACATAGAAGGACTATTTGAGAACCACTGTGGATAAGTTCACTCTGACGCCTTTTATTATTTTCATGCACACCGCACCATAATGTGATGCATGCAAAATACATAGCTTTTGCAGATTACGGTATTTCATTGTACTTTAACAAGTAATCTGAATGGCAAATATATGTGCAATATTTTAAATGAGCGCTCACTAACTGAGTCTAACGCCACATTTATGTAAGAATGCATCTCATTCTTGTTTTTGATGTGGTGCGTCGGTCTTGCCATGGGGAGCACGGTCCGGAGCGCTGTATGACTAATGAATCAGTTCAATTAAACTTTACTGCAAATATTTGAACTTACCTGTTTGGAATACTTTATATTTAATGTGTCCGTGCATGTCCAATGTAAGTGTTAAATTGTTGGACTTTAAATGAAATCTACTATTGATTTTCACCGTTGGCTGATTTTGCAGAACATTTAAACTGATAACTTTCGTGCTCAGATGCGGAAAATTTGTCACTGGACACTCGATATGACCGCTTCTTCTGACTATATATGAACTAGCTGGTTTAAATACAGTATTTTAATATTTAACGTTAGTTTATTAGTATGTCTGAAAGTATATTTTTTTGATTATTGGTGATAGGCTCTATCTCGCGCATCTGCACGCGTTTAAAACACCAAATAGTTATTCTATGACAAGATCTCTCTCTCTTGCTCCACCCATGCACGATAATATCTTGTATCATCAATCTCACGGGCTGACGATATGACGATCGGAAAATTGACCATATCGCCCAACACTAATATACATCACCTTAATTAGCCATCCAATTTAAGGTATCATTCATATCTGTACCATCTGGTCTGGGACGAGTAGCTGGTCAAAACTTAGGAAAACCCATGGCGATGTGAATTCACTTCTGGGAATTTTTAGTTAATTCCTAAGATCCGAGCAACGGAAAAGTTGAGGAAAGCTCAGCTGTATGCAAATGAGGATCTGGACAACAGCAAATATCTGTGATGTACATGACATGTGTCATGTTAATACTCCTGTATATTTCATTCGTTCTTCAAATATAACACCCAACTGTCCACAAATAGCAATCATGAGTAAATTTGCTTTCATCTTTGCAGAACTGTGATATGAAGAGTGTACAAAGTAACAGATCTGTAGCAATAGCGGGAAGGAGCATAACACATAACGTGCACAATACCAGTATAAACACACGGATATCTATTGGTATAATATGCATCGCATGACTAAACTTTCGTCATCGTTTTCAAAAGCCTCCGTTTTCACAGTTCACACTACAACATGAAAATGGTGTTTTCAAATGATTCCACTTTGGAGAGCGTTTTCAAAATGCTCAGATTTCCTTGATTAAAAATGCTGTCTCAGTGTTGACGTAAGGCCAAAACTTTAAACCCATAAAAGGAGATGCGTTTTCAAATGAAAACAAATTAGTGTGGACAAGGGACATAATGCCACTATCATCTCCATCCATGTTGTGCCTCTCCCAAGGTGAGGTGCTTTTCTGCCAGCTCTGATGTCACTGTCCTTTTCCAGGTGATCTTTGGTCTTCTTTGTCTTCTCTTACCAGGTGGTGTCCATCTAAGTGTCACTTTCATGATGTGTTGCTGGTCCATTATTAATACATGTCCAAGCCCTCTCATCCATATGCGCTTGAGCTCAACTGCCACACTGTGACACTTTGTTCTTCTGTATAGCTCTACATTTGAAATTCTCTACCACATATTGTTTTCTCAAGCAAGAGTTTTAGAAGACAACCAGATTTATTGTATCATTCTGCAACACTCTCCAGCATTCAGAACCATGCAACAAGAACACTTTGAAGCATAACAACTGAACAAAAAAACACGCTCTGATGGCACATACGTTGCCGGTACTCACAAATAACGGTGTGCTAAGAGACTAAGTTTTTTTAAGAGACTCAGCCTTTTCCGACGAGTGGGCATTGCCGGATCCTCTTCATCGTTGGTGGTGGCGGCTGCATCCGCACCACTCTGATAATGAAAATGCTATTTTTTTCTTACTTCTCTCATGTTTTCGTCGAGGAACCTGAGATGTTTGTGCCGAGGGTCTATGGCGGACACGAGAAGACTTAGCATTCACACTGTCATTTTAACACCAAACCTAAAGATATTAAACAATAGCCATAAGGATATAGTCTCAAGTTGATTAGACAGCTTTTATGAACTTACCAAACATTCAAAATTGATGTGTTGGGTGCTTGTTGTATATAGATTCCTCACAAAGGGCTTAGAAAATATGTAAAGAAATCAAGCACCAGGATTTTCTCCGTTGCACACATGGGGATTTGCTGTAAGCAGACCGTTGTTCCTATGCCTCAACCAAACTGTAACCAGCAACAGCCGATTAGAGAAAAACCATGTCCTTTTTTTAGGTTAGCATCTTGTGTCATTACATACTGTTTTTGGTTGGTATAGATGTCTTTGGTCGGGGGTTGTGCTTATATTTCACTCGGTCCTGGCCAGGTGGGTCCACATGTTTGGTTGAGATGACAGCATTCACACATATAAGTGAACATTACTAACAGAATAATCGCACCAGAGTTTGTTTTAATCCAACCAAACCTGCAAAATCTAAATACAGTTTAAGAATAACCAACAGTGATAGCTTACCATTGTTTTTCATATCCTTATTTAACCCCTATAACTGTGTGCGGTCTCCAAAACACAAGGTTACAAGGATTTACAGAATCAGACTGAAGCTGTTCTTAAGTTTGGCTTCTGTAATTGCTCTGGCCAATATAGCATTCCAACTCCAAGTCAACTCTCAACTCCGCTCAGCACAGGAAGTGACTACAGTAATTGTGAGCATAAGATGACGGCAGGCCCAATTTTGGTGATGTCAACCCAGTGACCCCCTTTTATATATTTGTTCTTCAAACTTGTGATTGTTTTTCCAGCCAATGGGGAAATAAATAAGAGTTACTGGTAAGTTAAATCCTCAACTGAACTATTGTGGCCAAGCCCATGTTAAACCAGATGCTGCTGACGTCATGCAATGTTCCATTCTTGAGGCATTTACAGCTGCACTAGAGGGGTGCAATCGACACACATCCCCTCTTGCTAGTGTACTACTAGATTCTCTGCTTATAGACACAGGGGCATGTTTAAACAATCAAGGAAATTTCCAAGCCCTAAGAGAGAAAGCTTTCCTATTTTAGTTGCGGACAGCTGAAATAATGTCTGACTTACAATAGCCCCACCACCCTTTTCCCCTCAGTTTGTTCTGCGCACAACCTTCAAATTTGGTTTCTGGTCGCTAAATGATAACACATTTGCCAGTCACCTGGCTTCAGGCAGAAAGATTTAGAAAGGGTAATGGAATATCTGCATGTCTGTGTTTACATACAAGTATCTCGTTGTCGAGTCACAGCTATCTGTGGTTACATGAATTCTTCCGATATGACATCAGCTTTTGTTTTCTCAGTGTAATGAGGCATAAGTCTGAGCTCTAAATATTTTTGTGTATTTATGTTCTGGCAGCTGATTCTGGTGATTTTGGTTGGGATAGTGTTAACATGCTCATGTTAAGCGGGCAGAACAGGGTACTCCCTACACCAATTCGGAAGTGCTGGTCGGCTGGAGAAACACAGTGACATACTTTCGGTATGAATGAATGGGCACTGTGGTAGAGTCTGGCTTTTGAGGGATCAGACCGCCTAATGAGGTCAGTTATGTGACTCAGTAGAGTTTTCATGCTTCCGAGAACTGCCTTAAGTGCGAACGCCTCTTTTACTATCCGTCTTATTTGCTGCTGTTTCTCTATTTACTTGTTTAAACTGACTTGGTTTGAAATAGATTTAGATGATGTTTTAGGTTTGGCTTAATTAAAAAAAAAAAAAAAAAAAAAAAAAAAAACAATTACAAATCCTCAACTGTTATTATAACTATTATTGCACCATCCTGTTGCACCATCATGAGCACAAAATTTGACTTACTGCACTAAAAAAAGTCAAATTTTGTGCTCAGGATGGTGCAATAATAGTAATAATAACAGTTTAGGATTTGTAATTTTTTTGTAAAATATATATGTGTGTGTGTGTGTGTGACCCTGGAACACAAACCAGTCTTAAGTTGCTGGGGTATATTTTTAGCAATAGCCAAAAAATTTAAAAATCTTAAAAAATGGATCAGAATTATAAATTGTTCTTTTATGCCAAAAATCATTATGATATTAAGATCATGTTCCATGAAGATATTTTGTCAATTTCATACTGTAAATAAATCAAAGTGTATTTTTTTTTTTTTTATTAGTAATTGCATTGCCAAGAACTATATTTGGACAACTTTAAAGGCAATTTTCTCAATATTTAGATTTTTTGTGAACACTCAGATTCCAGATTTTCAAGTTGTATCTCAATTATTTCCAAACCTAATAAACCACAATACATCAATAAATCAATCGAAAGCTTATTTATTCAGCTTTCACATAATGTATAAATATTAATTTCGAAAAAATTACACTTAAAACTGGTTTTGTGGTCCAGGGTCTCACACACACACACACATACAATATTAACTTTTAAATAATAATAATAATAATAATAAGTCAATTTAAAGGCCTGTTTTCTGCAATAAATGCTAAAATTCCAGTCCTAAGATCTTTCTGAATGTAAAATTGTCCCTGCAATGTAATAATTTCAAATCAAAACGAGATTTGTTTAATTTACTTTTATTTATGTGTATATATGATTGTAGTTTTCCGCAATCGTTTGCATGACCTAGCTTATCTTGGAATTAAGCCTTAGCAGGCATTGGTACTATGAAAAAAACAAAAACAAAAAAACTATATATATATAAAATACACACACTCACACACACACCACACACACACACACACACACTCACACAGACAAATCTGCACTATTTGGCCATGTGTTGGCCATGTGTATTTTGTGACATTTTATATTGTTTACAGTATCAGCAGTTCATTAAATTATGATGAAACAATGGAGAAAAACATCATAAATGTGTAGAAGCACTGGGTAGTCAAGAACTCTGCATTTTAAAGAGCCAATTGAATTGCCTGCATTTTAATTGTGGAGTGATGTTCCACAGTCCCAGATAAATAAGTAGCCTGCATTATTCTCCACAATCAAGCAATCAAAACGAAGCTTACTAGATGGGAAATGGCACTATGCGGACAGTAATTTATTTATTTATTACATGATGCTATTAGAAAGTACAATTCATTCTTAGTTCATTCCCCAGTATGATTTACCCACCTGATGTATGTTGATTCTCCAGAGCCAACCAAAAAAAGTGTGAAAGGCCATGTTATTGTAGGCTGAGAGCTTTCTTAAACACACTCCGTCTCCAGAGCCCCAAGCATTACTTGGAAGATAAGCTGAGGGGGCCACAGAGTAAACAAAATGTGTTCTCTAGTTTCCCACTCATATCGTTGAGAAAACAGTTTCTTTAAGGGGGAGTCTTTCTCTTTTTTTTTTTTGACTCTGAGTCTCCTACGGAAACTTGAGTGTTCTGTGTGGTAGAAGTTCTGAGTGTATTACGGTGGCCTTCCAGTGCAGTGTGAGAGTTTACAGAGACGGGCCTCACTGTGTGCAAGGAACACTTTTAAAGAACCACTCTGAGAAAAGAAACAGCTTGCCTGTCTGAAGCAGCATTCCTCTGGACCTCAGCAGTTCACACCGATCTGTCAAACACTGTCTCCTCAGGTAGGCCCAGCCTATGTGGTACATACAAAATAGCCATCTTTTAATAGTCCAAACAGCTTTTTTTCCACAATTTTTTTGCTTCAGCTCTAAAAACATACATAAATTAAATTCTTCACAGTATTGGACACTGACCTCTCTGTCTACACTGAATGTCTGCTTGCACTACTTTAAGCACAATCTGTAGACTCCATTAACACACATTATTGCCCTACAGGGTGCACACTCCCATAATATGATTCCTCTGGTTTTGTAATTCTTTCTGTTTTACATGTAGTCTGCATGAATCAAAGAAAATACATCCTAACAGAGCGCTTTTTCACAGCTGCTTAACGTTATTACATGCTGTGCAGTAGCTTGGTTTCTGTCTTTGAGAAGATATTTTAGAACCACTAATCATGTCTTCCTCAGTTCCTGTGAAGCTTACTTTCACTATATGGCAGATATTAAAGACCCATCAAGATATATTAATCATTATTTACCATTTTAAAAGTAGCTTTTGATAGAAAAATAGGAGAAACAGCTTATTATCTTATTATCTCATAAGTTAGAAATTATATTTGGGGATCTGAAACCCCTGAAAATAGTCACATTACACAAATGGGCAAAAAAGATCAATTGTCTATTGCCAATAGTTTAGTAATGTATGAAGCACAGTTCACAGAGAGGTCACTTTCAAACCAAGCAGCTTTCTGCTGCTTACAGTGATATGACTAATGCAGAATATGCATGGAGACATCTTCCACTCTCATGAAAAATTGCCATCACACGAATTTCAAATTACTCAATTTTGACTGTGAAAATTTGCCAAGTAACAGTAAATGTGACCATGCTTTAAGTATTATACATGAAACTGCCCATTAATGAGGTTTTTCTAAGTGATCAAACTTTTTTATTTTTACATAGTAAGTAACCATCCAGAACCACTCAGAAATGCCCTATACCAGAACCAAGGATCCACTTTGAACACCCTATTAGCAACTAAAAAGACCTGCGCAGTCACCTTTCAACCCCCCAAAAAACAACCAAAACAACTTTGCAATCTTCTTGGCAAATCCTGTATTTGAGCTGAGTGAAATGTCTAAGTCACCTGCTTATCTTTACATAATTGCAGACAGTGCCGTTCGACCATCACAGCATGAGCTGTGCGTCATCACATACTTGTGTTTATATTTGTAGCCATAGCAACTGATTCTCTCTAAGTTTGGTAGCCTGGATCCAGCTCTCAATCTCTGTAGCACGGCACAAAAGAAGACAGTGGCTAGAGTAAGGTTTACAGTTTTTTGCTGTTATCTTGATATCTCAAGCAAAGTTTAGGTTATTTGTGGGTCAAAGAAATTAGTGGGGTTTTTTGTTGGCCTTATGGGAAGACTAAAGAGAGAGAATTTAACATCCTCCACCCCCCCCCTCTCGATTTCAAGACATGTTGGGAAATAGTCTCCAAATTCTGCAAAAGAGTGGCTTTTTAGATTTTATAGCCATGATTGGATAGAGTCAAATGAATATTATGTTGTGATTGATTATACACTGGAATGGATTAGTGTGAAACTTTATTATAAGTACAAGGAGAAAATATTGAAAGAATCATGCCAGATGCAGAAACACCAGTCCCGAGGTGTAATAAATTTAAGATTGGCAAAGAATGGAAAATAAAAAAAAAAACATTGGCGTGTTCTGGAAATAATGACATCTGGATGTTGGTTCTGACCAAGAAACATCTTGTTCAAACATGCAACCATTGATTTATCTGAGATTTATCCTACAGATCCCAGGGGAAAATGGAAAAAGTTTGCTGTCTCAAAGCCTTAAAAATGCCATGAAGATCTTAGTTATGTTTCATTCAAGTATCAGTATTGTCTAAGATAATTCTCCTAAAAACCCATAATAGAAATAAAACAGATACAAATTAGACACTTTTGGGGATAAAGGAAGAATATGGAGCTAAATAATTATAATAATGTGACTAACATAGCCAAGATTATTTGGTTGTGCAAGAATTTAATAAGAAATGTTTGAGTTCATATTGAGATATTTTAATAGAAAGATCAATTTTGAGTTTACTGGGGTCTTGAGCAAGTCACCATTCGATCACTATTTAATCTTGCTGTTAGAGAAATAACTAAAATAAAGAGATTTTTTTGTCTTGCTTATGGGATTTTACAATGATTAAAGACACTTCAGATTTCCTTTACCATGACCCGTGATGTAACCATTGAAAAAGAACTAGATGAAGCCTTGCAGATATCACATTTCAGAGTAACAGTCCAGACACTTCATTGTATGAATTCCCCAGATGTTATTTTATACCTAACCTGCTCACAGAAAGGGGCTTTCTCAGACAACAAGGCCCAATGAAACCTGGGCATGTATAGGATGCCGTGTGCATGTGCACATGTCGTGACCGGCATGACTCTCTAGCGGCCTTCTGTTGAATATAACATTATGGTCAAAGCATCCAGATGTGCAGATTATACATTTATAGCATGTTACAGAACAGCATATAGCTTATGTGAGAGGAACCAGGCCTTTCTGTCTGGAACGTAGACAAAAATCAGATGGATTGCAATGAAACACAATAAGGTCTCCAAGGGTTTCAGGTTTTTCTTAAGAAGTCCTCACCCATTGTAATGGGTTCGGACGAATTATGATTCATATTCTGGCCCTTTTCTTATACATTAGCTCATACTGTATATATGCTTCCCTGGAAGCTTTGCAGTTTTTTCAAAATGTTTAGTGCAGACTGTTGAGGTAATTCAGTCAGACAGAAGGTGCTGGACCCCTTAAAAGTAAATGGCCTGGTCAGTGCTGATAGCCTTGTGGATAATGCACAGATATATAGAGCTGTTGTGCTTTGGGCGTCCTGAGTTTGAGTTCCGGCTTATGGACCTTTACCATTCTTGTCCCCCATATCTCTCCCACTTTGCTAACTGTCTAGCAAATAAATCTTAAACAAGTATTAGTCAGTTTTGATTTTTTTTTAGCAGATCATTTGCGTTATAATGCTAGTGATTTATCATAGTGCAAACATATGTCTATTGAATGCTGATAAGACCTTAGAGCCACAGAATTCAAGCCAAAGGAAACAGGGACTATGGAAAAACTCCCTAAAATTGTTTGTTAAGGTGAAGAAAAAACCTTGGAACAGAATGCAGCACAATCATTCAAGTGTTGATGTTCCAACTTCAATAAATGGGCTGGTTTAAACCTCTAACCCTGAAATGTTCACATGGGATCCAAAATACAGTATTTTAAGCTATTTTCTTTAAGCGTGAAAATCTTTGGGGGTTTTTAAGTTAGTGTAAGCATGAAGTTGCAGCTGAGTTTACTTCAGTATTCTGATGTATTTCCAAGTGAAACAGAATATTCAATGAGAAGAAACAGAATGCAGGGGGATTGATTTTTGCGCACCTCTTCACTATCTCTTGCTCACACAGACCGACGGTTGGACAGAGGGGTAAGGGTGTTCTGTCTAAGAAATCGAATTGTAATTAGGCTTTTTTAATTATTATTTGTTAACACAATATTTCCATGTTTGGCTCAGAACATACAGAGTACTAGCAATTTATTCTGAAATGGTTTAGTTGAGCCATTTCATGAGGTGAGAAATCCTGTTGCCCCCACCATAACTCCCCATTTTATTGGTGAATGTGTAATAATGTGTTCCATTCCAAAATGAATAAGGCAAGGACGCTGACCTTCCCATTCAACCCAATTTCCACCAGAGATATTTAGAAACCTTCCCACGTTGCTCCTACCATAGAGAAAACATTTCAAGTTTCAGTGTTTACTTTGTGAGTGGTAAACTAGTTTCTTCTAACACAGTTTAGTGGGCAAAGATCACCTAAATCACCTGAAAGGCAAATATCCTGTGACTAATCACTCTGATGCCGCTGGAAATTACTTTTAAATGTAGAACAAAGCATTTTTCTGAAGGCCACAGCATCATATGCAAAATCAATCGAGGATTTATTCTACATGCTTGCCATTTGTTTGCATTCTTTCATTTGTAAAACCTACACTGTGTTAAGAGAGTTACAGATGATGAACACGCATCCTGATATATATATATTTTTTCTTAAGTTTATTAAAGATTTCTCTGGGGCTGATTTCCAAACCCTAGAAATGACGAATGATTGAAGTTACCCGGCCCTTCACACCCCAATCTGTAATTTATTTTCCCACACTGCTCTACTAGAGGGTCTGTACCTGGTCACTGGCACGTCCAGCGGAAATGTAGTTGCTGCTTGCGAAACTAAGACACTCTTCTGTTCACTAACCATCAACACCACTGTTACCACCATCATATGTAACACTGCTACTCAATATAGAACATGTCCTGCCAAAAACCATTTCAAATCATGGTTATTTTAACTTTACTGTGCATGTATTCTCAAAACAGGAAGGAATGAACTTTTGGGATTCAGTTTTGTGAGTGTTGACATAGGTTTGAGGTTTGGTTTGGAGTAATAAGACACCCTCTACTTCATACTGTAGGCCAAAGGGGACATATATAGTTTGGTAAAGAGGCTCTTTAGGGAATGGCAGGGTTTTGGTCAACTTAAAGAATCCTAGATATCTAAAGATTTTTGAGGAATACAGTCTAGGAATAGTAGTGTTTCTACACTTACACCCCCCACACTTAGAAAAAGGTCATACTGTTTTATTTTGCTAGACGTCCTTTTTTTTCTAACAAAGACATTTTATTTCTCAATTTTCTTGTCACCAGAAAAACTGCTTGTACTTACTGTTGCAACACAGGAGACTGATGGCTTCCACCGCTTCATGCAGTCAGCAAACTACTTCAAATTCAATGTGAAGGTAAGGTCACACTCTCTTCCCACTAGGTAGATGCTTCATTTCTTCATGGTTTATGTAGTATGTTGATTGAGATGCTGTTTGAACTGATATGTACTGAACACAGGTGCTGGGGATGGGAGAGGAGTGGAAGGGAGGGGATGTGGGTCGATCCATTGGTGGAGGCCAGAAGGTTCGACTACTAAAGGAAGCCATGGAGTCTCTGGCTGACCAAGAGGACTTGGTGATCTTATTTGTGGACAGGTATTGTGCATGGCTAGGGTCTTTTTTGGGGCGTGGGGGGTAGATAAGAAATTGGGGAGTTGGATAATATTAACTGGCCATAAAGCTGGTTTGTTTTAATAGTTTAATTGGTTTTTAGAGGTTTAAGAAACTGTTCAGATGGTTAGGCTCTCAGAGTCCAACCATGTGTAAATGATTAAAATTACATCATGAAGCACTTTTTTTTTTTTTTTTTTTTTCAGGATGCTCAGCCAATAATTCATGTCCCACTTTATATTAGGTACTTTACTATGTGATAAAATGCACTTATTGGGTACATAGTTTTTTATTTTGTTTAAATTTTTTTTTTTACATATATTTACTTTTACAATGAATTACATCTGTTATTAATTTGTGTAATTACATGTATAGTTACACTCTGTACCCATCTTTTACACCGTAACCCACCCTTAAACATACCTATACCACAAACCTTTCCCTAACCTTACCCTTGTCCCGCCTCAATATCAGCAAAAGCATTTTGCAATACAACATAACCACAGTAAGTTCACTGTGCATATTTTATGTAAGTACATAGTAGTTACAGCCACATAATATAATATGGGACCCGATTTCATTTGTGAAAATCCCCTTAAATGGCATCAGATTAACTGTACTGTAAAAATAGTGGTCCACGTACACGAGAGAAATATAACCATTACGTTTTTCTCTATATAGGGACTAGTTGTGAATAGACTCTAATTTGCAACAAAATACTTTTTGATAATGACCTGCAATTATATAGTATATATAGTTTAGATATAGTTAAAATGGCTGGCTAAATGCATAGCTTTGTGCAATATAAATCAATTATAACAAATGTGCCGTGGGTTTAAATGCATGACAATTTTTTAACAGCCTCGGTGGGAGAAATCTTACAGTATTCATTGCCAGCTCAATGGGAAACAGCAAGACTCTGTGTGAAGGCAATCCGATTGGGCATTTGTTCAACAATTTTGTAGACCTACCTTTATAACCACCGCTCTTGCTGAAATAGTGGCTTTTCACTCAATTTATGCTAATCAACCATAATAAATGGGCTGTTATTTAACTTGATCATTCAAGGGAAAATATGGCACGTCAATTTATAATGAAAGTGTTTGCGAGAGGGTTTCTTTGTCATGCAGGGCTAGGTGTGTTCTACAGAAATGAGTGATTATTATGACCACAAAGTAGAAAAAAAAGATTAGTGATTGAAGTTAACTTCACACGTACCTATCACATACAGTGCTGTTTTATCAAGGGGTCATTTATATAAAACACCTCAAATCTAATCAAAACCTCATTGCAGAACTATCTAAACTATGAATGAGCTATTTATACACACCCATATCTGGAATTATACGTGTAGGTCCTAAACCGCTTAGAGTTCAGAAAGTTCAGAATAACAACATTCACGGATGTAAGACAGACATAGTTATCCTTATGTATAGCCTAAACACATAGGTAAGAAGCTAGCAAATCAGAGTTCAGGGTCTCTGAAATATCTTTTTCAGTAATATTTCCTTTAGAGGTGTAGTTCAGACCATTTTGCTACATTAAAGTGGTGTCACATATTCCAGAGATGGATTTTAAGTCATGCTAGAAAAATGGAAATGACTTGTGTGCACAGGTGCTCCCCAGACGAGAGGAAACCATGGTGCCTTCCTCACAGTTTACTTCCTCTGATGACATTTATAGTTACTAACGTTACCAGGCATATTAATAGTGTCTGAAATAGAAGACCTAAATGCCTACGAAATGCCCTGCCCTCACTTCCAGGAGTTCAGTTGAACTAGAAATAGCTTATTTAATAAACTGGATGGGGATTAGCAAACATTGTTTGTATGTCTTGAATGTAAAAAAAAAAAAAAAAAACTGCTGATTGATTGAACAGCCTATTTATTTATCTTTTCCCTCATTAGTTATGACCTAATCTTTGCTGGTGGACCTGAGGAGATTTTCAGAAAGTTCCAGCAGACCAATCATAAGCTGGTGTTTGCTGCTGAGGGAATCATCTGGCCAGATCCTCTACTGGCAGAGAAGTATCCTTTTGTCCGGAGTGGGAAACGCTTTCTTAACTCTGGAGGTGCGTAAAAATAGGAAATACCAACTGTATAAAATGTTATGTTTTGATGTGAAAGTCACTTCACAGTTACACATCAGACCCAAAGCCATTTTTAAACAAGATTTAAACAGATTTAAACGCATTCATTTCAGTTAAACTGGATTTCCACAGCTCTCATATAGTATCAAAACTTTTTTATGCACTATTTTACACTGATTATACATAAAAACTCCAAAAAGGTTTCTAGCATTGAAGTTTTCTTGAAAGCTAGAAGCATCTATATTCACTTGAATAAAGTGTTTAAGGTATAAGTTTGTGATGAATGGGTCTACATATTCAATGGGCTAAAACAAATCTGAATTTACATGATTTTTGCATATAACAGGCCATAAACATTTTGTTTTACATGTAAACACCTTAACTTATTTGGTGGCTTATTCGTTGTGCACATATCTGGTTACATTTTTACCTTAAAACTGTACCTGGTTATTGGATTTTTATAATTAGCTTGTTTTTCATTTTTTTGTAAATGCATTTTGCATTTTATTAAATGTACTGTAAATACCTAATGTATAATTCATGTTTATGAACAAAACGTTTCTAGCTTCTACACATCATTTTAAAGCAAGTTATTTTAACAGTTAGCATGTATACAATAGGCTACCTGAATATGGTTTAAGGACACTGGTATGTCAGAATGTGTACACTTAATGTGTAAATTGGTTTAGTCTGTAAACATGCTATTTGTTCTTCACATTTACTGCATTTGAGAGGTCATTCTTTGCGAATTTGACTCAGGCAGCATATCACTGGTATAGGTCATGGCCAGCTGCCATATTAGCCATATCATCACACCGCAGTTTGCACCAGACACTTCTGTGTGTGTTTGTTTTGTCTGGTAGGTCTGGAAGGACAAACAGCGGAATTTCATTATCGCTACAATAAGATAGAGGAAATGTTTTCTGTGTAAACTGGCAAGTGGCGGTCACTCACCCTGTGGAATTTCCTGAGGGCCACCAGGCATAGTGCACTATTCATTCAGGGGTCTTCATGAATAGCGCTTTCATTTGAGTGTGTACGTGTGCATCCATCCATCGTACCCAGTCTCTCTGTTGAAGAACAGTAATGTCAGCCCCTCTTTCACTCAAAAACCCTGTGGTCATCTCTCGTCTAAACTCTGAAGTCCTGGTCCGTCTATTTTAATCTGGCCAATTACTGCTTTGACTGCGGTGGTCACTTTGTCTTGTGTAGTGTCCTGTCAGGGCGTTGAGTCTATGTTATTAACAGGGCAAGATTGTTTGTTTTGGACTTCCTGTTCGATAGCCTGTACATCCAAAATTGAAGGTTGGTCTTATCCCTTCGGCTGCTCCGTAGATTGCGGTGGCTACTGTTTTGTTTCAGTTGGACCAGAATTGTCATGTGGATCAGTGTGTTTGTGGAAATAAGAATGACTGCACGGCACGGCCCGTCTCCTTCCGATCATCCCTTGCTTTGCCCAAATTCAGATTTGTTGAAGGTAGCGTTGTTTCGATCAGTGGGAAAAACATTCTGGATCCTAGATTAAAACCACATGCCATAATGCCTTACATCTGGCTTTAGTTTTTGCTTTCGAACCTGGGCATTATGTCAAAGGGATTTACTTTATTGCGCTGTAATAAAACAAGATTCGTGTCACCACATCTGAGGTGACCGCCTTCAGACTAAGACGATCTGCTAATTTAGCGAATGAACTAACATTTAAATCATACTTGCCTGAAAAGATGCCTTGTTTATCTTCGTCTGGCTTTTAGGCGGATGGATAATTCTAGATGTCCAGTAAAATCACTTGAGATGTGATAGTGGTTGTGAACAGATTGGCACTGTCCATAATTCCTACTGCAGCCTCTGGAAACAGTGTTGAAGATGGCTTTTGGATCAGCTTATGAATGTAGGCTATAGAAAAAGGTTATTAGGAGTTAAAAACGTAATAGTCTAGGGTGGTAACCTAACATAGCTCCTAATTACTGCCAAATGATGGTATCTAGGGCGCCAAGCCCTACAATTTCCATCTGTGGTCAGAGCTTCAGGAAAATGATGAGAAATCCGTATGCAGGTTGCTACAGAAACACAGAGAGCAAGCACATAACTGAGGTCCTATACTGATTACAGTCCTCTATCTTGACTAGATGTAGGAAGTCTGTGCCATCTGAGGTTAGACAAGGCCACACAACACTTGTTACTTGTAGGTCAGATACTTCTGCCGGACTTTTCCCTCTGTTTCGAGGGTTTGAGGAACCGCACCAGAATTGTGAGATTTAACATTCTTGGAGGAGACGTAATTGAAATTGGCACTATTGTATTCAAGCATACCACAATGTCAACGCTTAACATAGTCTTTTAAACCCTATACTTTCTTTTACAACACACAGCCTGTGAATAAAAAAATAAAATAAAAACATTGCATGTCTTTCACAGGGCTTATCGGGTATGCTCCATACATTCAGAAGATTGTGAACCAGTGGGACCTTCATGATAATGACGATGATCAGCTGTTCTACACAAAGATCTATGTGGATCCACTTCAGAGGGTCAGTAAAAAATAAATAAATAATGAAATCATTTCATCATTTATTCACTCTCAAATTGGTCCATACCCATATGAGTATCTTTCTTCTTTTGAGAACAAAATAAGATATTCTGAGAAATGAAGTAGAATTTTGGATTGAAATAGTTTGGAACAATGAAGATGCATACATGATGACAAAATTTATATTATACTATTCCCTTGAGATTCTCTGTGAGAACATAAAATGTGCTTGCATCTTGACCACATGCACTTATAAAACGCCTACGAATGTATCATACCACTCAAACACAGCAAACAAACCGGGTAAAAATACACAACTATAAACAGTTTACACAGGGACAAAGGTCACACGGTCACTTTTACACAAACACTGCTGTATTCTGTTCTTTATTTTAGGAAAGACTTAATATGACCTTGGACCACAAGTGTGAGATTTTCCAGAATTTGAATGGAGCCGTGGGTGAGTCAATCCAAGATGGTGTATAAAGCTTGCTAAAAAAAAAAAAGAAAATGGAAAAACATTCATTTTTCATATATTGCATCATGCATAGCTGATGAATAAATTGTTGTCAGAGTTTGATTTAGATTGTGCATCATAACAATTTTGGTTTTGGCATCACTAATACTAGGGATTTGTATACATCCATAAATGTAACTCATCTCCTTTTGTGCCACAGACTCGAGTAACGCCTCTAATCATGTGGCATAGTTGAGAAGAGGTCTAGTCTCAGGGCCCAGGCTTACAATTAAACACTCAAAAGAATTAGACAGATGTACTGAATCTAAGACTGCACACATCTATTTCTGAATTTAGATGAAGTTCTCCTAAAGTTTGGAACGGAGCGTGTGCGAGTGAGAAACACAGTCTACAATAGTCTGCCAGCCATCATCCATGGAAATGTGAACACCAAGGTAAATGTCTTCCTTCTATTCATGTCAGTAAAAAATGGGGACAGTGTATTTTTTTCTATTCAGACACCTTTTTAATACATACTTAGGTCCTGGGCGTCCTCTGAATTTAGGTTTAATGGGGTTTTCAGTTGAACATTGGTTCAACTGTGGCAATCAGTGGATTGATCCAAATAAAAGCATGTTTAATCGTTGTCACAAATACTGTAGGAAAAACAGATGTCTGTCAGTAGTAGAACTTACATATTTGTATGTCTAAATTGTATGTGCATTCAAGTCATACATTCCGAATTTATTCAGTTTAATTTAAACAGAAAAATTATGTCTTCCAACTTCCCTCATGTTGCACAAAACTGATAGTATTTTCCATTAGAACACAACATGAGTTACTATCAAAATTTTGTCCCAGACAGTAATTGTAGTTTTGTAATTAAATACTAGAACTTCAGCCAAAAATCTTGCAGTCATTGCCCAGCTGTATTTGTTAAGCTGTAGAGTTTGAGATTTTAGCTGGATGTCTGGGAGATAATGTAATCTCACTCAGACCCAGAGCTTTTCCTTCTGCACCTCATTGACAGATCAAACAAACACAGCACTGTGTGGAGTCATCTTCTCCTAATACGCAACCATCTGTGTTGTTTCTAATGAATAATCATCCACCCAGAGCTCACCCTTCTGCTCTATGATTCATTCAAGCTGTCTTGTGTCCATCCCTAAGATCGTTCAGGGTCTTTAACATGACCTGGGGATTACACATGTTCTCGTAAAAACTCAAACAAGGTCCAATAAAAGTAACAAGGCTTGAAGATACACAGTAGTAGTTTATGACCAGAATGCAAAGCCAGTGGATTGGTTTATGGCTTCTCTTTATTTGGAATCAGTGAGCAACTCCTGTTTTCTGTCAGTATTGTTCAACCAATTGACCTCACAACACTTGAGATGATGACCCACATCTCTAAGGGGTTCTCAGTCTTAGCAGCTATAAACTATAAACGTTAAACTATCTACAACTATCTAACATGGATGAACCTGGGATGAATTAGAAACACAGCATCTGGATAACATCTGTATTGTGGTTGAGGCTGGATCAAACTGAAGATCTTTCTATTGCAGTCGAACTTCCTGTAATCGAAAGCAGCATGACAAAAGAGTGTACAGCTGTCCTGGCAACAGCCAGTCAACAAATTAACAAGGAATACAGACTTGTCTTCCAGGAATCAAAACTCAAAGCTGGTTTCCTTCGGCCAAGTACAGGCAAATTATGTTGCAATATACCTTCACAATCTTAATTCATAAACATATGACATATATTATATATATAAGACTTTTTTGGAGAGAAGTGCTAAATTATCTTGTAATTGTGTCTTGCCAGACTCCCTTAGTTTTACAGTTCATGACAGTAGCCTTCTCTTCTGTATGACAAATATACAGTACTTTAAAGGTAAATATAGCATGTTTGTTGGTGTAAATAATATTTGATGTGGTGTCCCATGGGCGTTTCACAGAGGCTGGGTTGCTGTAAAGTGCCCCAACTTTATCACATCAAAGTAAATATTTAAGGTTTACTTTTTCAGCAAAATTTGAGGCAACCTGTTTATGGTTACAAGTAAATTTGTTTCACTGTCCTGATCTAAGATAAAACATAGTTGTTTCCCATAACCCAACACGCTTTTGCAAGAACAACAACATCATTCCCTTCGGAACGTTTATTGCTTGATCTGTCACACTATTTAAATACAAAATGAACATCAATGCAAAATTTTCCTCCCTGCGAGGCTGTCCTGTAAATTCCCAATTGAGATAAAGTAACAGATCAGCTGTGATTATAGTTCTAGTTGCTGTAGGTCATGAAAATTGGGCAGCAGAATTCATTTTTTTGGTTTGTTGTCCTAACCAAAATTGGATTTAACTACTCGAAGCTGGGATGGAGTATGGGTGTACATTTCCTATCTTGGATCATAAATCATCATCTCGACCTTGTAGAATAAATATTTTAAAGGTTCTTTTTAATGCTTTAGATTATTATTATTATAATTGAATAGTACTATAAAAATAAAAACATACCTAAAATGTATTTTTTTTCTCTCTCTCCCACAGATATACTTCAATTACTTGTCCAACTACATCCCGAATGTGTGGAATTATGAGCAAGGCTGTACCATCTGTGACCAAGACATGGTGGATTTGTCTCAGCTTAAAGTGAGTCATCCAACGAAAGCAACAGTAGCTGTTTTTGTTCCTTTTTTTCCCTCTCAGCATCAGAAAGTTATATCTTAAAATTCACATTTGAAACAATGAAACATTTCTAGCTCTATTAAAACATGCCTGTATATGCTGAATGAACAACTAGCTATTCCTAGTTTAACACATTCCTTAAATTATAAATGCCCATGAGGATCCACTTGAGGAAGAGGAAGTTGTGCACTGCTGTGGTGCAGGAAATGGCTTTTGGTTTTAGGACGGTTTCACTTACTGGTGTGATGGTGTCAACCAGACCACTCTTTAGCGGGCGGCTCAGTGTGGGGTTTTATCCACAGGGTAACTTCAAGTGGTTGTCCCGAAAATTTGTCATAGGGTTCAGCTAAAATTGGCAAAAAGGGCATTGAGTTCTTTCCCATAAGTTTGAGTTACAGATGTGGAAATAACACATTCCTTGGTTGTAGTATTTGCCAGAGCAAAATTCAGGATGCAAGCTGACCTGATAATACTGACACATTTATCAGCATTTGATCATAGACTGCTAAGGTTGTCTTAGAGGATTTCTAGAATGTTATGAAGTTGCGGTGAAATACAGCAATGGATATTTTCTTTCATATCAAGAATGAATGCAACTGTATCAGTGAATTTTCATTTAATGTCGACATGTTTAGGTTGTTTGCTCGGTGGCATTGCAAGAAGCTTTTTAGGTTGATCTGTGTAGGTGCTCAATAGCCCCAGCCAAAAGATCCCAAATCTCTAGGGTAATCTAGTCTCTGGTTATGTCTTGGACCATCTGTCACAAATCTATAGAATTTTTAGACTGTTTTATGGTCCTCCAGACAGAAATCATAAGTCTAGTCACTTAGAAAACTATAAGAGCATCAGTCCCCATCAGTCTGCATGGTATGAGACGATCTATCCACAGTACAATCAGTGCAGGGCTGCATTTATCAAAAGTATTGTGAAATAAGCTGATTGTATAGAAACCACTGGAGACAATGGTTCTACCATCTACTTAGGCTTATGATGCTTTTGGTAAATGCAGCTCAGGATAGTAAGACAATTCCAAAACATTGCGTACTATGAAGAAGAATTAATTGAAACAATCATTAATACACATTAAATAACACCTTTGGGTAACTCTTTGCATATTTTGCTATTACCATATCACTAGTATGTAGGCTAGTACTTAAAAAGCAAATATTAATGCATGACCATATTCCAGATCCATTAACCCTACCCCATATCTAAATTTAACGACTATAGCAGCTACCTTACTTCCTATCAATAAGCATCAATTAGGAGGTTATTTAGGGAAAAAGTGTTACCAAACAATGCAATTGAAAAGTAGAGTAGTATATATATATATTTTTTTTCTTTGTCTGGTCTGAAAAAAAAAACATATATATATATATATATATATATATATATATATATATATATATATATATATATATATATATATATATATATATATATATATAAAGAACTAATGGAAGGAGAACTTTTTCAATGCAATCATTGCTAGAACCTCAGATGACTGGTCAAGTAAAACAACAAGCTTTTTTTAACACATCAGACACATTTGGTTTGTTTCTAGGAAGCACTGAAAATGGTGATGAGACGAAGCCCAGAGTCTGTTGTTTGTCAGGACGAGGGAGTGGCTGGGTCGTACCACTCTCATCTGCTCAGTGGTTTTGGGTTGGTTCTTGAAGAAGGGAAAAGTTTTTAGAATCTCACACTGCCTATACTGAGGTTGAAAGGGCCCCGTTAAAGGAAACTGTACCGGTCTAGACTCCGCAGAATCCCCTGGGTCTCCTGTTTAGTCCCTGCTCTTCTGTCGGTAACAATTTAAAGACTTCTGGCTCGGGAATTCTAGGACACTCCCATCAGAAACCCAGAGCCAAGGTCGGAACTGGGAAATTACATGGTGCCACTCAGGTTCCGTTTCATCTAGTGAGCTGTGTAGACTGGTCAAGAACCACAAAAGTAGTGGTGACAGATCTATATAACCTTAAACTCAGTGTCATGGGAAAGAAACTTTTACATTTCCAGACCTCCAGCAGCGCTTCTTGCAATGTAAAAATTAGGCTGGATGGTATATTATTTTGCTATATAATTTTAACCATGGCAGATAATATATCCGTTATCCTATATTCATATTATTCACATGTGAGAGAGAAACAGTAATGTGACGATACAGAGCAAAAACACAAGACAAGGAAAACCATGATATTAAGGCATGTTATGGAATTTCACATTTGTATATTAACTATTTGACTAGTTTGGTTTTGCAGTTCATGTGTAGTTCATCCATTCAGAATTAAGAGCTTTATACGATTTGTTTTACTCTTGAGTTTTTGCTGTTTCATTTTAGTGTAACATAATGTTTCACTGTTTTTGCTGGGCAGAAAATTTTATTAGATTAAGTATCTTTCATTTGTCAAATCTATTCACTGCATTATATATATAAAAATAAAAAAAATCACTACAACAGGGTTATTAAGTATGTATGTATTAGTGTACTAGCCATCCATCCGGGTTGTTTCCTTGCCTTCGGCCCAAGACACTGGGATAGGATCCAGCATCTCCACGACCTTGCAGAGTTACTAAAATACACAGTAAATAATATTCTCAGCAAAATATTTATATATTTCAAAACACAACTACTTTGCAATACAAAGACTCTTACTGTGATATGTTTTGGTGGTGTATTACCCACCCTTAGTGAAAACATTGTGAATAACTCAAACGCATGAAAAATGTGTAATGTTTGACTAGGCTTTTCTCTCTGTCTAAACAGGAATTTCCACAAGTGACTGTTGGTATATACATTGAGCAGCCGACTCCGTTCCTGACAGAGTTTCTGGAGAGGCTCCTGAGTCTAGATTATCCCAAAGATAAACTGAATGTCTTTATTCATAACAGTGTGAGTGTCTAGCTGACAAAGCAATGAGAACCATTTGATATTTTGGATTTGATTGTCGGTCTTTGACCTTGCTTGTTCCACATCTTGTTCTTCAGGAGGTTTACCATGAGAAGCACATACAGAAGTTTTGGGAAGCGAACAAGGATGTATTCCGCAGTTTTAAAGTCGTTGGCCCCGAGGAGAACTTAACTCAAGGAGAAGCAAGGAACATGGGAATGTAAGCTTCCCTTTAATTTAGTAACTCTCGAAAATATGCAAATAATGAAGCAAATTACAATGCAAATGTGAGTAATTCAAGCTCTAATTTGCTCCTGATCACAGATAGACGCAAACCCTTGCCACATGTCTGCAAACTTTTCAGCTCCTTACAAATAAAAACACTTAGACAACATCCGACTCACCACAAAGCAGTAAATCTGCCTCTCTGATAGATACGTACCAAGAAAATACAGAAGAAGTGAACCCTTCTATTTGCTCTTAGTTTAGCACTCCCCAAAAGACAGCTGCAGTCTCCAAGGTTCCCATCCCAGCTCCAAAACTAATCTGCTTGCACATTCCTGCTTTCATACAGTTACCATAAAAACTATCACAACCTCAAACCAAGTGACATCTGTAAACAAATGCTACTAGATATGCTCATTTGACTTTTCTGAGCTACTTTTTACAACTACCTTTAACTAGCTGGTTCTAATAGTAATTGTTGCTGCTTGTTTAACTCTTTCACCGCCATTGATGCGTTGTCTCGTCATTTAGAAGACAACGCTTCCACTACAGTTTTTCGTGTTTTCACTGTTATACACTCGAGGGCGCTATTACACACCTGAATTATTACAAAACCCTCCTGAACGAAAACACACTTGAACAGGACAGAAAAACTAGTGATCTCTTATGTAAACAGATGCATATGATATATAATGCGATCATCAACAATAGACAGCGTATATAAATGAAAACTATAATATTACAGCGTAAAATGATGATCCAGGAAGTGGTTTATGGTTGCGCAAGCTTTGAAAGTGTTGACGGAAGTGATTTACTGGATTTATGCTTTGATAATTGTACTGAATATTATACAGATGTAGTTTTTGATAAAAAAATAAATAAAAATTCTCACCTTTTTGCTCAAAATTATAATTTTTTATGAAACATAGCTATATTCAAGTGTTGATAAAAAAGAAAACCTTAAGCTAGAATAAAACAGTTGAGTTTAGTGTCATTATTATTATAGTTAGTAGTAAGTTAGTGACTCCACATATTAAACTTCAGTACGTGATTGTTGAATTGGTGATGAGTTTGGCACAGACAAGTTTAAATAACTGACGTCCATAAACTTTTAGTGGATGTATGTTGTCATATACCATCACATATTGTAGGGCTGCCCTACAGGATATGCAGTAAACACATAGTTTCTCTTAGCTCATCCTGGTGCTGTTTTCTTGCTGCATGTCTGTGTTTGGCATCAGTGGCTGTTGACATGGTGATTTCATTCAAGTTGTTTGTCTTAATTACTAGGTCCTAAAAATGCTGGTTCGTTTCCTGCAAATATTCAAATATTTAACAAAGATTCAAAGAATGATACTCAGAGGAACATCATATTGCTCATATATTGGTATTTAATTGGTCTACCTTATTTGTCTGAGTCTGTTATTATTCAGATCTCTGACATTTGAATGCAGTTTGTTTACATTACAGAAAAAAAAGAGAGAGTTCAGCAGAATTCTCTCAGTTCAGTCTTACTGCTGTTCACCAGAAACAACATTGCCCTGAATTTTGCTATAATTAATATTGACAATCTTACTATTTTCTAACAGGGATTTGTGCCGGAAGGATCTTTCTTGCGATTATTACTTCAGCATTGATGCAGATGTGATGCTCACCAACCGACAGACCCTAAAACTTCTCATTGAGCAAAACAGGTAGTTTCCTTTTAATCAATGCCGAGCATTTCAATGCTTTGGAATCTTCCACAGTAACCGTTTTGTCTGAGGGAACAGACTTGAATCCCTCCGGTGCTAAAGCCACTCTAAAGCTAAACTCCCTCAAGGTTTAAAAATAAGCACGGGTGGCTTCCTGTTTTCCCATGGTGCATAGAAACGGTCTGCTCTATATCGCATGTACTTTTATAATGCCACTGGACTTTAAATAAGAAACAAGGCTGAACTCAGTCACATTTAACGTGACAACCTTAAGCGCTCTTTCGCATGAGTATGGAGGAAGCCCTTTTTCAGATATTTTAAGAAGGCTTGGGAACTCTTTCTGCCGGCCTCTGGCTTGTGGAGTTAAATCGTATCAGGGAACTGTAGAAATGTGGAATTTTACTTTCTTGCTTTCACATTGTTGACCAACACTATAATTTCCACTAATGTGTTTTGAATGACATGTTTACCTCAGTAAAGTGATATTCTGTATGCTTGTTGAGTTTAAGGTCACAACAGAGGTGAAGAGCTTGACTGTGTTACTTCAGGGTCACTCTCAAGATTATAGGAACAATACCATATAAAACTGCGCTCATGTGTCTGAATAAAAGGATGCCCTCTCCACAACCTGACAAGAATATATGCTTACTTGGATCATGGTAACCACTTATTTACCATAAACTTTAATCCATCCATCCCACCTATTTTCCACAAAACTTATCCTCTGTAGGGTCACAGGGATGCTGGAGCCTTTCCCACCATCCCAGGCTACAGTCAGGGGACATTCTGAATGGATGGCCAGTGCATTATAGGGCTAACACACAGACGCACCTACAGGCAATTTATTTTGTCCAAATTACATACATACATATATATATATTAAAGGTTTTTTTTTTTGAGGGAAACGAAAGCATCCATAGGAAACAAAGGAGAACATGCAAACATCCTGGAAACTTACTTCAGTATAAACTACAGCAAATCTAAACATGTTTTGTGTTTTGTGGTCATCAAATAGCATCATCAATAGTGTCTTCTTGTGGTGGCAAAAAAAATAAAAATAAATAAAACTGCATTATTTCTTGCATACTAGGCTTATCATAGTACATTTGTGGACTGTTGCTGATTTCTGTGCCGATTTTTTCCTTTTTCCACATTAGAAAAATAATTGGCCCTCTTGTCACCCGTCATGGAAAATTGTGGTCCAACTTTTGGGGAGCCTTGAGCCTAGATGGTTATTATGCGAGGTCTGAGGACTACATTGACATCGTGCAAGGAAAGCGTGTGTGAGTGTCTTGGAGGATCTGATCCAGAAATGACTGATATTTCACTGTATATAATCTTACTGGAACATTACGGAATTGCATTTATTCTTCTCTAAATCAAAAAGAGTACTATTTTCAAACTCAGATGACTTTGTAGCATGTCCATTATTAAAAAAGTGATCTATTCTATCCAAAGTCATTTTACTTTTTAGCATGCCCATTGCTCACCAGGCCGTGTCTTTACCAAAGTTGATTTTAAAATAGTATTGAAAATATGTGATAGATGACTATTTTCTTTTGTCTTTCTTTGTGTAAATAGTGGTGTTTGGAACATCCCCTTCATGGCCCACATCTACCTCATGAGAGGCCAGACTCTGCGGAATGAGCTCAAAGAGAGGAATGTCTTTGTCTTGGAGAGATTGGACCCCGACATGGCCTTGTGCAGGAATGCCAGAGACTTGGTATGACCGCTGGAACACAAAGCTGCATAATTATAGCAGTTATAGTATTTAATCTAGATCAGCAACATTCTTAGCATTTATTGTATAATAGTGTAGAGTTGTAATTATTTAGATTTGCAGTGTAATTTTATATAATTTGTTGCTGTATAATACATGTAAATTCATGATAACTATTGTTTTTGAATTTAATATTGTTTAGGATTATTTTAAGCTCCATCAATTGAGTCATGCTGTATTACAATGGAAGATTCCAAGACATCTGTTACAATATATAATTAATGTTTCAAAAGTATAGTCACCAAACGTCACGGATTTTGTTGATAAAGCTGTAATTGGAATAAGGGAGGAAGAATAGGTATGGAAGCCCTTTTCCACCTGTACTGTATATATGTTATGTTATATATGTTTTATAAAAATGCAATACAATCAAGAATCTGTGATTTGTTCATTTTCTCAAAAAAAATATTTCAAAATTTTCACTCACCACCTTAAATGTATTTTGTTAATATGAACAAAGTTTGATTTTGATGGCTGCAACACACTCCAAAAAAGTTAAAAGAAATCTTTGTATTTTTGTAAATTAAATAAAAGTTACAGAGAATGAACAAACCATATATTGTTTATTTTATTGCATTTGTACAAAACATCCAAACTTCTCTGGAACTGGGGTTGTAGGAAAAAAAAAACAGGAATTGCTTTTTTATGTTTTTACTCTGTGGCGGAAACAGGCTTTCATAATACGGACTCATACAGATTCAGTAGATCATCAAGCAGTTCAAGTCAGCAATTGTTCCATATTAGTTTGCATTTGACAATTCAGCCTGATTTCTTAATGCTTTGAAACATCTGATGCACCTCTGTGACCAAGATGTAACTGGCAAGTATTCTATGTATTTCAGTGCGTTATCGTGAAAGCATGGCACATCTGTCCATTTATGGCAGCCTCTGTGAAGCATTCAGTGTGTTCTCTGCCCATCATCCTCTCCCTTCTCCAGTTTTCACATTCATAGTGTGACCTTGAACCAATGGGAATGTTTGGCTGTGTGCTTTTTGCTCCTCCTTAAAAAACCTACACCACTAATAACTAACTATGATGTTTTTCTAACTGTCTACAGCTAACTGCTTAGGACACCTAAAGACAGCGCATAGCAATTGTATGAGCAGAAAAGAGTGCACAGGCATCTCTGCTGTTCTGATGCAGTTTAATATTGTACATGTGCTGTGTCCCTGTCTTCCCTAATATACTAATTTCTTAATATCTCTCTCTCTCTCTGTATATTACTCTGTTTATGTCTCATTATATAATTTACATGGTGCTTTTCCTTCATTTTAGACAGTACAGAGAGAAAGAGAATCTCCTTCTCCGGAATCATTCCATATGCTCAGACCCCCACAGGTTCCTCTTATTTTGATCATTATATCATGCATAATTTAAGATTGAAATGTTTTAAAGCAAGGCATCACTTTTCCAAATGGTTAGAAAGTGATATCCCGACCAAACTAAATTAACAATTGTAGTAAATAAGGCAGATTTTGAAGAAAAACGTCTACTTACATTTGATATTTGCTTGCTCGGGGTTCATACTATATGTGTAATCTCAAAATCACAAGCATTGTTGTCAGATTACAAAACATATTGTCCCCGAGGACTGGGTGAAACCATTTTGAGATGAATTACTATGCATGTGGAAAAACCATAAACCCCCATTTCATGCTCAATGCGGTTGTTTCATGGTTTTTCTATTCCATAAATTTATGTGGATGTGCTGGAAGGCATTCAAACATTTGATTTAAAACTACGGCCACTTTTGAAAATGCATCTTGCACTAACAGATGTGTTCTCCTAACAAGCGGAACCCTTTGGAAAAGTGATGCTAATGAGTTTGATAAGCTACATCTTCTTTTTTTCTGATGGGGTAAACCTAGACAAAGCACCAGATATTATATATACATTGAGCCATGCATTTTTACACAGTATTCTATGCAGTGGTGGAAAGGCCAATGAAGGGTCTAATAGATTTCCTTCATTATAGTTTTTCCTGCAGTAACGTCTATATCCAAGAGCAACCCCCTTCCAAGCACACTAGTACCAGTAACATGAAACTTACCCTCACTACCTTGACTTATCTCAGTCTAGGTATTTATGTAGCACTTACATTTGAATGTTTGCATTGGAATGAACAATTAGACCAATATGTTTGAGACTGGTGCAAGAGATGTTTTGGTAAAGCCTAGACTGAGAGTAAGTCTGGATCTTCCCGCACTTAGGTACAAGAACCCTTGTCCCTGCTTCTAGTATAGTAAAGAAGAATGTTGATTCCTGAAGTTGCACTTTTCCAAGCACTTCCCTATGTCACCATTCCGATCCTTCTCACAGCCCTTCCCAACATCGGTCCTCAATGCTGATAATTTGGGATTTGTTTTCATCATTGACTTTAAATTATTTGCATGGTGTGTTTTGTTTATTCCTCATTTTACATTGTTTTATTTTCATTCGACTTTTTGCATTAGAGACATCATTTGTAGTATCTAACTACCTTTTCTTTGTCCGCCACAGGGAGTTTTCATGTATGTCACAAATCGTCATGAGTTTGGAAGGATTATTTCGACTGCCAACTATAACACATCTCGTTATAACAATGACCTTTGGCAAATATTTGAAAACCCACTGGTAAGTGACTAGATGATTTGTGATCAAATGTTTCCTGTGTACAAAGTGTCTGGTACACTACATAAACAACAGGTTCCACAACTGTCACAACATTTGTCAAATCAATATTGATGTGGAGTGCTGACAGGGTAAATATACAATAAATCTGTGTTGACCTCCATATAGGTTTAAGTCCACCTGTCGAATGAATGCACTGTTTGCAATGCAGGTCAGTCAATAGGCAAAAGTACTAATCCTCATTCTTATTCACAGGACTGGAGAGAGAAGTACATCCATCCCAACTACACCAGAATTTTCACTGACAACCTTTTGGAGCAGGTGAACAAACATTCCCATTCATTTAATTAGCAGATGCCTTTTGGGTAGAGTAAGAATAATCATTCCACCATGGAGATTTAATTAAAGTTAATATTTCGGAAAGGTTTATTTACTTACCATACAGGAGTGTTTCCTATCATTACCAATATAGTTCAATTGAACTAATGATTATAGTTAGCTAACAATGGTTTTGGGAAACGCACCTCATACTTGTGGGATAAGCATAGATTTGCAAAAGTGGAAGCAGGTAGGAGGGAGCAAATGCAGAACCATTGGTTGTTCTGTAATCCTGGTCTGATTGAAGACCAAGTGAACAAACATATTTTTGAAAGAAAACAAAAAGAAAAAATAGCAGAAGTTTGATTAGCATTGCAGTATTCCATATTATAGAGATGACTGGACAAAGTGCTGTACAGAGTACTCAGATAGGATCCAGACAGAACCTGATCTTTTGGATAAAGTACAGTGCAAATCTGCATGACTGTGAAGCCTTTACAATGGTATGCGAAGCTGAAATGGTCATCAATCATTCAAGTTGAAAGTTGAAACCTTCAGCTTCTTGCCTGATCTGGATGCTATGTTCATTGATGGGCCTTGCTGAACGATGTTACTGAATTATGGGCTTCCTAGAAAAAAAAGACCTTTGTCTTTGCTATGGTTGAGTTGAGAGCTGATGTTCTTTTAACCAGGCCAAGATGTTACATTTACATTTACATTTAGTTATTTTGCAGACGCTTTTGTCCAAAGCAACTTAAAACTGGAGAATACATAAAGTGGTTCTTCTTAAAGAGGCAAACAGACACAATAAGTTTTATAATTCCAAGTTCAGCATTTGTTCAAATGAGAACAAGCTAGAAAGGGAAAAAATACATTTTTATTTTTATTATTTATTTTTTATTTATTTATGATGAAGTCAAGTAGTGTCAAAACATGAGTTTTCAGTTGTTGCTTGAAAATTGTTAGGGATTCGGCATTCCAGATGTGAAGATCATTCCACCAGTCAGGAATGGTGAAAGAGAATGTTCTGGAAAGTAAATTTGAGCCTCTCTGTGATGGTACCATGAGGCGTCGCTCACTAGCAGATCTCACACTTCTGGAGGGGATGTAGATTCATAATATTGAGTGGAAGTATTTGGGAGCTGAGCCTGAGGCTGTTCTTTATGCAAGCATCAATGTCTTTAAGTTGATGCGATCCGCAACCAGTAGCCAGTGCAAGGAGATAAAGAGAAGTGTAACAAGGGCTCTTTTGGGCTTGTTGAAGACCAGTTGTGCCGCTTCATTCTGAATCATTTGTAGAGGTTTGATTGTGCTTGATGGAAGTCCAGCCAGAAAAGAATCACAGTACTATGTGTTGTTGGCAAGAAGTGGAAGGAAAATCCATAGGTCCATGATGGGTTCAAGAAATGTTGTGTATATAAAAAAAAAAGAGGCAAAACACTGATCTACAATACTGCAGATTTAAGGTCCAAAATTAGCTTATCACGGTGTGTTTGGATTTAGTAGATTTTTTTTTCAGGCCCGGGTTTTAGAGCAGGGCTGGAACTGAAGTCTGCAGGACGGTAGCTCTCCAGAAGCAAGGTTGAAGATACCATTCTCTAAAGTCTAGTTTGGCTTTTTTGAGACTGTTTATCCACAGATCCTTTAATCAACCAGGAAGGTAGCTCTACAGGAGCAGGAGTTGAAGGAGTGGTAGATCCATGCCCTAAAGAATCTTCAAGGGAGGCAGGACTCAAACCAACGGTTTCCAGTATTTCGAAGGTTGATTGGATGATCTGTTGATTCAGTCTCAATAGACACAAACTAGTGCAACAGAACTAGAACAGATGATCTGGAGGCATCACCATTAAGTATGCTTATAATGTTAATAAAGTTTAATTGATTTGGTTTTATATTACAGTATAGAGCATTCTTCATTATCTACCTGATCCCTACATTGGCTGCTTTTGCTACTGTACCTTTTAGACTTTTGTATGCAAATTACTTCTGTTATGATTTTCAGATGAATACTGTGTGAGGAAGTTAATGAAACTATTGTTTTGCATGAAGCCACCTTTGAAAAGAAAAGCATTTGTTCTTTGCAAGACACTACCATTGATGTTTGTACGAGTTTTGATTATTTAGTGTAAAAGCATGTTATGCTTGAATAGCCAAATTTGTGCTGGGTCTTAAGCGCAAAAAATGACCTGATGATACTAAGCACCTGTTTATGTTTCTACAGCCATGCCCTGATGTTTTCTGGTTCCCTGTGCTCTCGGAGAAAGCCTGTGATGAGCTGGTGGACGAGATGGAAAACCATGGTTCATGGTCTGGTGGAAAACACAAGGTCAGATAAACCTGCCAGCCTTAAAACAGTCTGCACACTTTGTACAGGGATCAGCCATGAATGAAAAATATTAAAAAATGTGTAAATAGAAAAGAGAAACAGATTTTTAAGTAACAATTTCTTTTAAGGCAGCGGTCCCCAACCCCCGGGCCGCGGACAGGTAACGGTCATTTGGTACCGGCCACACAAGAAAGAATAAACTTACATTAAAGCTGCAGTCGGTAACTTCTGGCGGAAGAACATTGTAGCAGGAGCTACTTCTCTCTGTTTACATCTATGGCGAGTCAAGCAGGTACTCTGCTACTCTGCAGCGTTGCCGACCCCAACCAGATTAAATAGTCCGAATATAAACAATAATTATAGGTGTACCGTGGTAATTCAGGATAAGACAAAAACACGGTTTGGAAAATGGATTCATGATGTACTCGCTCATTATATATATTTTTACATATTCAACACAAAACAACACTGTGGCACAAATAATGGCAGCCTTAAAAGTATGTTTGAGACAACAACTCTGCCGGTGTTCTGGGCCCTGAGATCGCCACAACAGCACTGAAAACCATGTTGCCATTTCCGACATCCTATCTGGGTTTTCTTCAGGGACAGCAACCAAAACAAAATTACGGAGTAGACTGAATACACTTTGGGTGTCATTGTCTCCCGTTACCCCTAGATGGGACCGACTCGTTGCAGAGAAACAAGCTCAAGGCTCCCATTGATTTAGCGTTATGATGAGCTAAAATTTTCATGGACTTTATATTCGTTTTTGTGGTGTATCTTATTTTTAATGCATGTTTTAACATCACCATTGCGACCAGAGTCAGTGAGCGTTACTGTGAGTTCACACCAGTGCCGTCGAGAGCATCAAAAATCGCTCCGGCCGCCCTGCAGAAAGATTTGTGAGCACTCTGACACTGATCTTGTATTTAAAGTGGCCGCAAAGCAAACAAGCTTGTTAAACTTGTGCAGACTAACCACAATGAGGGTAACGTTATAAGTTAACGTCATTAAATATTGTTGTGGATGAAGTATTAAGATCATTTACCTAATAATGTATAAAACACTGTTAAAATACTCTGACGCAAGTAAAACTCCCGCATTGAAAATGTCACTTAAGTAAATATAATCAAGTATAAACAAGTATAATCAAGGAAATTTGTTTAAAAGTAAACTGGGACTAGTGTACTATTATTTATTATATCATTAGATTATTATTCCTTTTCGTTACTGCACATCAGGAACTCACCAGGAGCATGAACAATCTCAGACACCTTGGCCCACGTATCATTTTTTTTTTTTTTATGTCCTTAACAGGGACGCAATCAGGGACACATCATAGATTATTGCAAACCCTCCACAGCAATAATCAACCTGTCCTCTATTTCGCTTGATGTGGTCTGAGCAGCATTCTCTGGAATCCTCTCAAGCGGTGGATTTCTACATTACGATTGGTTGCCACCGAACCGCATCATAGCTCATTACCATAAAGTTGCCCTGATTTCAACTCTCCTCACCGCTTTCAACGGGCCAAGTCACGCCGCGCCACTCTTCGCCGCTGCTCACCGTGCTCACATTGAAAATGAATGACTTCCGGCCACTTTGACACAGTTAGGGTTAGGGGGCAGAGGGTATGTTATTCATGTTATGTTGTTGGCGCGATGTTACGAGGATGCTGCTAATAAAGTTGCATACGAATACACAGTGGACTCATGTCTATTATTATATTTACAGTTTACCACAGTTTTTTTTGCCTGTCATATCATTTTATTTTGTGTATTTATCCGTCACACCTTAAAGCCCGGTCTGTGAAAATATTGTCTGACATTAAACCGGTCCTTGGTGCTAAAAAGGTCGGGGACCGCTGTTTTAAGGTGTCTTTTTTACATGTAATTACTATTATAATAACAATTAATTATGCATAAGCCAAACCCTAATCCTAAACCTAACCATAGTAAGTACATGTGGATAATTAATATTACTCAATAGTTAAATGTATAATTACACTGTAACATGGACAGTTAAAATAAAGTGACTGATTTTTATTCTTAGTAGAATGTGTAAATATTTAGTCAATTATATATGATGTTTATTTATTTATATTCCAGTGGACATTACTTTTTAGATGACTTTACACAGTAGCACAAATGCTGATAACATTCAAGGTTTTTTTTTTTTTTTTTTATCATTGACTGATTGCCCAGTCATTGTGTTTTCTCTCTGCAGGACAAGCGTATCACTGGAGGCTACGAGAGTGTCCCGACAGATGACATTCATATGAAACAGATCGATTTTGATAAGGAATGGCTGCACTTTATCAGAGAATTCATCTCCCCTGTCAATCTCAAGGTCTTCTCTGGCTATTACACCAAGGTGAGCCAGTCTGCATGGGTCTGGACAGAGTCATAATGAACTGTTATATCAGAATGTCTGATCATGTGTTGAGGAATTTCTCTCTTCAACCTCGACCTCACTTTTGAGTGAGGCATTTAATCCTTTAATGCTTGCTAGGATGAAACGCAGCAAGCCTGTAAAGAACATGGTTATATGTCACCCCCAATTTAGAATATCTTAAGATTTAGGGTCAATATAATAAGAGCCCTCTGTGTGTGGGCAAATTGAAAACCTAATATTGTTAAACACATTGTTTTTTTTTTTTTCTTTGTGGGGTGAAGTATGACCCAGAAATTATCTTGATTGGCCTCTGGAAGTTCATCAAGTCTGGTTGATTTGACTCATGGCTTCACACGCTCAATTGAAATCACTGAGCTGCGAAGTAGGGCATATTATTATTATCATTATTATTATTTTGTATAATTTGCCCAGTTTAAACTAATTTTGTATTTTGTCAGCCACCGGGATCTTTTTAGTACATTAGACATATGCATGATTTCTGAAGGTTTATTAAAGCAGCCAACCAAAACACAGCTAGATGAGCTTTATTTGGTTTTTGGTTGACGTGACTCATGGAATGAGTCAAGTCATCTTTTTCTCTGTAATTTTCGACTTTCTCTCTTGCTCTGCTCTTTTAGGAGGGCTCTGTCCACTGTTAACTGGATAAGCGCTGTTAGTCCTCTGGTTGATTTGACTCATGGAATGTGAACTCTGGTTGGCACCATGTGTTTGAGTTCTTTGTGGGTCATCCATTAAAGGGATAGTAGACGCAAAAATTTTATATATGACATTATTCATACATACGATGTTATGTTTTCAGCAGAAATCAGAAGTAGAATTTAGAATAACATTCACTAAGGTTTTTTTTTCTCAATACAATGGAAGTAAAAAGTAACCAAGTCTGTTAAAAGTACAGTATCATATACTCCATATGGTCCATACTGCACCATTTCAAATCTTCCAAAGCCACAGAATTATTTTATGTGAGGAACAAAACAGACATTTTATCTATAATCTTTTACTGTTTGGAAAAGACCTACTTGAACATAGTGCACCAATTGTTTGTCCCACAGAAGAAAAAGTAAAAAAAAGTTAAAAAAAAAAAAAAAAAACATAACCAAATCTGTCAGATACTTTTGAGAGTTGGATTTTGATTGCATCTCCCTTTTGTTTTTCTTTCAGGGTTATGCGATTATGAACTTTGTGGTGAAGTACACTCCAGACAGACAAGCCTATCTAAGACCACATCACGATTCCTCAACATTCACCATTAATATTGCCCTCAACAACAAGGGCTTAGATTTCCAGGCAAGTTGATACACTGGCCTTACATTTCCTAAAATAGGTTTTGAATGCATTGTAGAATCACAGCTCATTTTCTTCTATTTCAGGGTGGAGGTTGTCGATTTCACAGATATAACTGTTCCATAGAGTCTCCTAGAAAAGGTTGGAGCTTCATGCATCCAGGTAGACTCACCCACCTTCATGAAGGACTACCTACCACCAACGGTACACGCTACATAGCAGTCTCCTTCGTTGATCCTTAGACTCATATATAGTTCTAGAAGTTCTACACTAGGACTTTACTAGCCTCGATATGTTTGTGTAGTTTCAACTGTTGGTCTGTTTTTACTGATTATGGATTATGTGTTGTGTGTCTGTTTGTATTTGCTGTCTTTTGAAACATTTACTACTGTCGAGAGAAAATTCTGTTCAACAGAAGTTTAGTCAAATCTATGGATGCATTCACACAAAACACACACACGCAGGCAGAATTTCATGCATATCGACATTGTTTCATTAATCAAAATTATATGAGAGATTAGACCATTTTATTTCTATTTGGGCAAAAAAGAAAGCAGGTGAAGTCAGTAACTCTTCATTTAAATAACTTTGTTTCAGGGTGTTTAGCGTTAGCACTCATTCACAATGACTGCCTTCAAGTCCTGCTAGGAAAAAAAAAAAGAAAAAGAAAAAAAAGAAATAAAAAAATTATTGTTACTAGTTTGGAAATTGTAATTTTAATATGATATGCATTTAAATTATTCTCATTGGAATAAAATGGACACCATATGTTTTCTTATATTTTAACATTCCAACAAATACACAAATATTTTAGTGCTATTGCAACAAAATTAAAAGCAAAATATTCAGATTATTAGTGTAATTGCACTTTATTGTTGCATTTTAATCATTCTTATGTTACTGCAGAGAATGATGCAAACATTGTGCAACCCTGTTACCCTTACAAACATTACAA
Organism: Carassius auratus; assembly: GCF_003368295.1. Lineage (NCBI taxonomy): Eukaryota > Metazoa > Chordata > Actinopteri > Cypriniformes > Cyprinidae > Carassius > Carassius auratus. The sequence continues at coordinate 9,614,242 of NC_039266.1, forward strand.
AGTGTAGCTTTCTGGACAACATTTGGGCTATTCTTTCTCAACAGCATATGAAATGTCTAAAAGCTTAAGTTTCTGTTGGGATTCTCTAAATGGCAAACCCCTGACCCAATGTGCACTCAGATGCTATAAGCTCAGAAACACAAAAAGAAAATAGGTAAAAAGGAAAATGAGCTCAAAGTACTGTAAAATACTAGATTTTTACAAATTGGAGAGCTGTTAGTGTTAATGATATAACTTCAGTGGTTCCTCCATGTCGCAGCTGACCATGTTTTTAGAAGACATGAATCCTAATTACTAGGGTTGCATGATATGAAATAAAAATATGCTGTCAACAAAGTAAGTATAATTTTGTATGTTTGCACAACAAAAAACGTCAGGATTTAAAATTAATCCTTTGTGATTTTTTCTTTTTCTTTTTTTTTGTGTGGACAAAGTTTTCTGAAGGTGTCTTTACTGTAAACTGCCTTATTTTCTGAACTGAAAATGTCTCGGACATGTCAAATGCTTTACAATCTCTTGTTCCATACAAATGTTTCTGCCAGGTCAGTCTCTTAACTTATTTTGAAATTGTGCAAATAATAAAAGATGTTTTTAAAGAGAAATGGCTGTCTATATTTAGTTAACAATAAATGCATTTTGCTGATTTATTATTATTATTGTTTTAATAAAACAAAAATATTATCAAGCCAGTTCAAGAACAGTCCAATAATTTAACTGCTAAGTTTTTTAAAAATTAAAACATTTATTTTTACACTTAAAGGGTTAGTTCACCCAAAAATGAAAATTTGATGTTTTATCTGCTTAGCCCCATGGCATCCAAGATGTAGGTGACTTTGCTTCTTTAATAGAACACAAACATAATTTTTTAACACAAATTGTTGCAGTCTGTCAGTCTTATCATGGATGCAAATGGGAATTATGGCTAAAACATAAACACAACTAAATTAAAGCCCTGCAGCTTTTGAAAATACATTGATGTGTAAAGACACAAAACAATTGGTCTGTGCAAGAAACTGAACAGAACTCTCCTGAGCACGTTCTCAGCAGCAGGAGCTTGAGGCGTCTTCTTCTTCTTGCTTTATGGCAGATCACAGACTTATAATTGCATTGCGACCACCTATCTCTCAAATGGATCATTGAGACTCTCATTGGGAGCGTCAATGGTCCATTTGAGAGACAGGTGGCTGTAATGAACTTATAAGTCTGTGATCTGCCATATCGGTCTTGCACAGACTGTTCATTTTCTGTTTTTACACATCAATGTGTAAGCCACAGGGTTTAATTTGGTTTTGATAATGTTTTTATTTTTTATTGTATGTTTTGGCTGTGATACCTATTTACCTCCATTATAAAACTGACAGACTACAAAGTCACCTACATCTTGAATGTCCTGGGGGTAAGCAGATAAACATAAGATTTTCATTTTTAGGTGAACTATATACCTTTAAGCAAATATGACATGCTTTAAAACATTCACAATCTGATTGTCATACTAATGTAATATAGTACAGATGTGAGCACTAACATGATTCGTGACACTTGTTCTTTCAAACCATGCAAGTGTCCTTAAAATCAGTCAGCACAGATTAAAACTTGTGTTGAGAGAGAACATGTAAACAAGAAGCAGACTGCAGATTTACTGTACACAATCTATGAAACATGGTCAGTGACACATACTTGAACCAATATTTAAGTGAGATTGATGAGATGTTGGAATTTTACCGTAACAATTAAATGAATGTACTGTAGTTCCTGCAATGCAGCTGAATCATCTTAACTGGAATCAGAGCGGAGTTTAAACCTTAAAATAAGTCGTAACAGTAAAGGTGAGCAAAGCGACTAAACAATCTTTATTATCAACAAATAAAAGTCACGATTACAGTTATACTTGTATCAGTAGCTTCTATCTTGGATCTGCTACAAATGTCACTGAAAATGAATGACTGACAATGATTTGTAGTTACAAAGAATCCCAGTGTGAAAGCACCTTCAGAGACCACACAAACTACATAAAGTTTGAAAGTTGCCATAGCAAAGGAAGGTGGCGGATATGCCCTCTGATCCTTGCTTTCGTCTCTTGGTTGGGGTTTGCTGGGAAGAACTCCCTGACTTGTTCAATGTTTCCGTCTGGGTTTGTGGATTTGAGAAGCTGCTGAGAAATGCAGCGAAAGAGGAAGGCATGTAGGTCAAAGACACGAGTGCAACAGCAGGGTACAGAAAGATCTCTTTGTGGCTGTTCTCCCCCCTGTACTTGGCTCTGAAAGATGACATTGATGCAGACCAGCGTCACAGGAAACTCGCAAGGCTAATAAACTTACAGGTTTGCTGAGGATAACTTATCAAACGGAGCTGAGAGGGAAAGCTGTAGTGAAGACGATCAGTATGAAAGGTGAAAGCAGACAAAGTGTAAGGTCAGATCAGCCCACATGGTTAGATTGATTATTTCTTGACACTGCACATTTTAAGAGAGCGTCTATCCAGGGATTTTTAGTCTATATAACTTGCGAAAACTCTGCATATCCATTCCATTTGACAGAATTAGTATGGGCACTGGCTAGTTAGTTTAAAAACACAAGTTCCTTATACACTTCCTTATGCACTATGCGCATGCCAATTGCATATTCAGTCTAAAGCAGTGGTTCCCAACCCTGGTCCTGAATGCACCCCAACACTGCACATTTTGCATGTTTCCAAATACACCTTATTCAAGTTATCTGCTCATTTGTAGAAACTATAACGGTGCATTTTAATCGGAACATAACACCCTCTGAAGGGCACTTCGGAGTGAAAACAATCATGGATGCCATAATGATGTGTTGTTCCAAACCAAAGTGCTCAAAACTGGCCACTTCAAAGGGCCCTTTGGAATGAAGGATTTCGAAGGGTACAACTGATGGACATGTTGGGCTCCCATGATCATCTGCACAGATTCTTTGGATGATGATGGCACCTCTGTGTGGGCACATGATGATGACGCAGAAGGGCACTTCAAGAAAGAGTTGTTTGGTCCCCTACACCCTTCAAAGCTCTCACTCCGGAGGGTAAGGCATAGAGATGATCCCTTCTGAATTAAACACAGGGTAAGACCTGAAATTGGTGTGTGTGCAGTGTTTGGTTGCCTGGGAACCATTGGTCTATAGGAATACATGTGAGCAAGCACATAGTGTTTCTTTACAAAGTGACATCGTCAACTACTGCCCTGGCATGTATAATGCAGTGTTTTATTCATTATTCATGGCAATGTTGTCATCTGTATGCAAAACTTTTCGAAAACACATGGGGAATACCATTTCATTCTTAGAACAACTGATGCATAACAGCCATCCTAATTGTATATTTTCATGCATTCTTAAGCAAAATTTAAAAGGCACTGAAAGCATATATTACATTTTTGGCACAGACAAAGAATTTTGCAAGTGCACATTATCTGGCAACATGCTTGAGCAATTTCTGAGAAAATGTATCATCCTCCAACTTACCCCCATGTTTGACAAATCTTAAATGTGTATATGCATGTAACTATGTGGGAAGACACTACCATCTAGTTGCAATTTATGTTGCAACTTTCTACATTTGTATTGCCTCCTGCCCTTGTGTTACTTATTATCTCTGATAAAGTAGCATACCTGGTTAAAAAAAGTCAAAGATTTGCCGATGGGTTGAACATGTCATGTTATGTGAGTAAAGCTTTAAAAATGCTGTGTCATTTTTCTCTGACAACAGCAGCACCAAATGAAATTCCAAAATTACTCAAAGCTTAAAAAAAAAAAAAACTTTAAAACTTTCCAAATCTTCCATGTTCTGACAAACAGCAGGCTCCATTTTTCAGGAAATCAGTCTAAGAAGGGTTTACCTACCGTAATTCCTAAAACAGCTATTAAATATTTTACATTCATGGTGTCCATTTAAGGTCAACACCAAAAAATCGTGATTTGGACATACCAGAGAATCTTTTTTTTAACGTGTAGGTCAATTGACTTGTCCCTCTAACTGCAGTGGCTACTGGCAGGTAATGATTACACAGGCCTGACCACATGAGGAACTTGGCCACCCATCTATTTATGTCTAAGAAGAATTCCAGACACACAAATACCCTTTCCATTTCTCTAATTACACTCTGACACATTTATTACGGGCAGGAGCAGAGGTAAATCTGGGTCTTTAGAGTTATCACAGTGTGGAACCACCCTGTTTTCTGAAGCAGCAGGATGGAGTCTTTTGTTTAGCAGTTGGCAGAATGAAGGATGGTGCCCACAAACCAGTGCCAGCCATCCAACACAGCAGACTAACCAAACAGTGTTTACTTACAGGCTGGAGTTTAGGCATTGAAAATATTCTGCAATTGAGGGCATAGCTATTAATACCACTAGAGAAAAATATAAAT